>NC_034191.2:27516248-27711248 GCF_002021735.2 Oncorhynchus kisutch
AAGTGTATGTAAACTTCCGACCTCAACTGTATGTATGTATGTATATATATATATATATGCACACATATACACGAGCGTTACTGAGCGTTACCTACACACGATATGACCCTGTGTGTTGAGTTACACACACACACACACACACACACACACACACACACACACACGTGCACATATACACGAGCGTTACTGAGCTCCACATCCTGCTGGGGTCGAGGCCAACAGTGGAGCAAGTGCCCAGACACTGCTGCCAGCCCCAGGGATGGATGGAGAGAGAAAAATAAGGAAAATAAGGAGACAGGGAGAGATGGAGGGAGGCAGGGGGCCTGGTGCTAAGAGACTGCTACCAGCTGGGGTGGACATTCTACATCCTGGACATTCATCTCTGACCTGAGCATGACCCCTATTATCCATTAGCTGATTGGACAACCAGCACTACCCATAATGCACTGCTGTACACCTGGATGCTCCTATGATTGAGTGTAGTCTAGCCCAGGAGTGTGAAGGTGAACGGAAAGGCACTGGAGCAACGAACCGCCCTTGTCTCTGCCTGACCGGTTCCCCTCTCTCCACTGGGATTCTCTACCTCTAACCCTATTACAGGGGCTGAGTCACTGGCTTACTGGTGCTCTTCCATGCCGTCCCTAGGAGGGGTATGTCACTTGAGTGGGTTGAGTCACTGACGTGATCTTCCTGTCTGGGTTGGCGCTCCCCCCTTGGGTTTTGCCGTGTGGGGGCTGAGCTTTAGCAGTGTGGGTGGGGTTTATCCTGCCTGTTTGGCCCTGTCCGGGGGTTTCGTCGGATGGGGCCACAGTGTCTCCCGACCCCTCCTGTCTCAGCCTCCAGTATTTATGCTGCAGTAGTTTATGTGTTGGGGGGCTAGGGTCAGTCTGTTATATCTGGAGTATTTCTCCTGTCTTATCCGGTGCCCTGTGTGAATTTAAGTATGCTCTCTCTAATTCTTTCTTTCTTTCTCTCTCTCGGAGGACCTGAGTACTAGGACCATGCCTCGGGCCAACCTGGCCTGATGTCTCCTTGCTGTCCCCAGACCACCTGGCCGTGCTGCTGCTTAGGTTCCAGCTGTTCTGCCTGCGGCTATGGAACCTGTTCACCGGACGTGCTACCTGTCCCAGACCTGCTATTTTCAACTCTCTATAGAGACAGCAGGAGCGGTAGAGATACTCTGAATGATCAGCTATGAAAAGCCAACTGACAAATACTCCTGAGGTGTTGACCTGTTGCACCCTCGACAACCACTGTGATTATTATTATTTGACCCTGCTGGTCATCTATGAACATTTGAACATCTTGGCCATGTTCTGTTATAATCTCCTCCCTGCACAGCCAGAAGAGGACTGGCCACCCCTCAGAGCTTGGTTCCTCTCTAGGTTTCTTCCTAGCTTCTGGCCTTTCTAGGGAGTTTTCCTAGCCACCGTGCTTCTACACCTGCATTGCTTGCTGTTTGGGGTTTTAGGCTGGGCTTCTGTACAGCACTTTGAGACATCAGCTGATGTAAGAAGGGCTTCATAAATACATTTGATTTGATATGTTCCAGGGTTTATTTGTAGCAGTACAACCATTAGAGGACAAAATCACAGCAAGTGTAAAATTGATAATAAACCTCACAGAGTGACAAGTCTGAAAGCAAATGTATCCACTTAGTCACATGATTGCTAGACGTAATCAGCCTGACGGCACTCACAACTGTGTGAACATTCACTGGTCGAAGACATACAGTGCATTTGGAAAGTATTCAGACCACTTCACTTTTGCCACATTTTGTTACATTACAGCCTTACTCTAAAATTGATTAAATTATTTGTTTTTTTCCTCATCAATCTACGTATGTACCCCATAATGACAAAGCAAAAACTGGTTTTAGACATTTTTGCAAATTTACTGTATAAAACACAGAAATATCACATTTACATAAGTCTTCAGACCTTTACTCAGTACTTTGTTGAAGCACCTTTGGCAGCGATTTCAGCCTCAAGTCTTCTTAGGTATGTAACTACAATCTTGGCAAACCTGTATTTGGGGAGTTTCCCCCATTCTTCTCTGCAGATCCTCTCAAGCTCTGTCGGGTTGGATGGGGAGCGTCGTTGCACAGCTATTGTTAGGTCTCTCCAGAGATGTTCGATTGGGTTCAAGTCCAGGCTCTGGCTGGGCCACTCAAGGACATTCAGAGACTTGTCCCGAAGCCAGTACTGCGTTGTCTTGGCTGTGTGCTTAGGGTCGTTGTCCTGTTGGAAGGTGAACCTTCGCCACAGTCTGAGGTCCTGAGCACTCTGGAGCAGGTTTTCATCAAGAATCTCGCTGAACTTTGCTCCGTTCATCTTTCCCTCGATCCTGACTAGTCTCCCAGTCCCTGCTGCTGAAAAACATCCCCACAGCATGATGCTGCCATCCCCATGCTTCACCATAGGGATGGTGCCAGGTTTCTTCCAGGCGTGATGCTTGGCATTCAGGCCAAAGAGTTCAGTCTTGGTTTCATCAGACCAGAGAATCTTGTTTCTTGTGTCTTTTGGCAAACTCCAAGCAGGCTGTCATGTGCCTTTTACTGAAGAGTGGCTTCTGTCTGGCCACTCTACCATAAAGGCCTGATTGGTGGAGTGCTTCAAAGATGGTTGTCCTTTTGGAAGGTTCTCCCATCTCCACACCTCCTTACACACGGTATGACCCTGTGTGTGACCCTAAAACCACGGTATGACCCTACACACACACACACACACACACACACACACACACACACACACACACACACACACACACACACACACCCTGTGGTGGTTCCCTATTTTTGAGAGAGGAACCAGCACTGCCCAGGTGGTGCCAGTATGTCTCAGTGTAGCAGCTATGAAGCTCATAACCACCCTCACCCTCTCTCCCTGCCCAGACCCAAACCACAAGCCAATACCCACAAGCCAGAAAAGCATGGACTGAAACCCATCACACACACACACAGTCTAACCACACATATCAAAGACAGAGGTAGATTTATGGAAAATGAGACCAGTGAGTATGGTTTCTCTCTCTCTTCTTTCTCCTTTTTAGTCACCCACCCCTGTGAAGGCACTGAGAGTTCAGCCGGGTCACAGCAGGCTGCTGGGGGGTGCTGCTGCTGCTTCACTACAGTTATGAGACAACAGGCAAACACTGACATTTTGTCCATTGACTGCACAACACGGCCTAGGGATGGGAACTGGAGATGATGACTGGGCTAAAATGTCTTCTGTCATATGGTGAACACACAGATGTGTGTATGTGTGTGTGGGAACACTGGCTTGCTGACCACCACTTTCTACAAGTGTGTCGAGTCTGTTCAGGACTCAACACACAGGGTCATAATGTATATGTGATGTGTCTGTGTTCAGGGCCTATGTGTGTGTGTCTGTTTTCAGGGCCTGAAGCTAGGTTTAAGCCCAAAGCAGGCCCTTATATAGAGCGCTGGAGCTGTTTTCTCTCCCTCCACTCTCTCCTAAAGCGCTACAAGGTCAGAAGAGACCATCCCTCCAAGTCAACATATTTACATATTTGTAGCGATGCAGGATATTTCGCCGAGCGTTGGCAGGCTGTGGCCAGTGAGGGGCTGTTGAGAGTGGACATCTGTGGCAGGCTGTGGCCAGTGAGGGGCGGTTGAGAGTGGACATCAGTGGCAGGCTGTGGCCAGTGAGGGGCTGTTGAGAGTGGACATCTGTGGCAGGCTGTGGCCAGTGAGGGGCTGTTGAGAGTGGACATCTCTGGCAGGCTGTGGCCAGTGAGGGGCTGTTGAGAGTGGACATCTGTGGCAGGCTGTGGCCAGTGAGGGGCTGTTGAGAGTGGACATATGTGGCAGGCTGTGGCCAGTGAGGGGCTGTTGAGAGTGGACATCTGTGGCAGGCTGTGGCCAGTGAGGGGCTGTTGAGAGTGGACATCTGTGGCAGGCTGTGGCCAGTGAGGGGCTGTTGAGAGTGGACATCTGTGGCAGGCTGTGGCCAGTGAGGGGCTGTTGAGAGTGGACATCTGTGGCAGGCTGTGGCCAGTGAGGGGCTGTTGAGAGTGGACATCGGTGGCAGGCTGTGGCCAGTGCGGGGCTGTTGAGAGTGGACATCTGTGGCAGGCTGTGGCCAGTGAGGGGCTGTTGAGAGTGGACATCGGTGGCAGGCTGTGGCCAATAAGGGGCTGTTGAGAGTGGACATCGGTGTCTCAGCTCCACTCTGCTCTCTCACCTTTACCACCCACCAGACCACTGCTCATCTCTTCTCACTCAACCCTACAGAGGTGCTGAACAATTAGACACACAAATAAGCAATGCCAAGCTCACTTATTCTGTTGATGTGGGATCTCTCTCTAGTCATCAGCATCATCATCATTCTCATTCTCATTATCCTCATAATCATCATCATGAAAAAAACAAAAATCTAATTCATTCAGTGACAGGATACATGGACTGAAGGCCTACATCAACTTCTTTAAAAAAGCATCATAAATCCAGTGGAGGCTACTAAGGGGAGGGCGGCTCATAATAATGTCTGGAAAGGATTAAATGGAAACCATGTGTTTGATGCATTTAATACCATTCCACTAATTCTGCTTCAGGCATTATCATGAGCCCGTCCTTCTCAGTTAAGGTGCCACCAACTTCCTGTGCATAAATCTATGGAGCCCGATTTAGACTTAGGAAATGCACGCCTTTTCCAGTGTTGTAAAGTACTTAAGTAAAAATATTTTAAAGTACTACTTACATTGGCAAGAAAAAGAATGTGAACCCTTTGGAATTGGAAATACATTTTGATCTGATCTTCATCTAAGTCACAACAATAGACAAACATAGTGTGCTTAAACTAATAACACACAAATTATAAAAATGTGAGTTTGCTTTTTTCACAAGAAGCATTGCCTGATGTGAACCAGGCCTCGAACAAAAGAGATCTCAGAAGAAGAATTGTTGACTCGCATAAAGTTGGAAATGGTTACAAAAGTATCTCTAAAAGCCTTGATGTTCATCAGTCCACGGTAAGACACGTTGTCTATAAATGGAGAAAGTTCAGCACTGTTGCTACTCTCCCTAGGAGTGTCCGTAAGGGAAGACGACTGCAAGAGCACAGCGTAAAATGCTCAATGAGGTTAAGAAGAATCCTAGAGTGTCAGCTAAAGACTTACAGAAATCTCTGGAACATGTTAATATCTCTGTTGACGAGTACGATACGTAAAACACTAAACAAGAATGGTGTTCATTGGAGGACATCACGGAAGAAGCCATTGCTGTCCAAAAAAAACATTGCTGCACGTCTGAAGTTTGCAAGGGGTTCACATACTTTTCCCACCCTGCACTGTGAATGTTTACACGATGTGTTCAATAAAGACATGAAAACATATAATTGTATGTGTTATTAGTTTAAACAGACTGTTTGTCTATTGTTGTGACTTAGATGATGATCAGATTAAATTGTATAACCAATTTATGCAGCAATCTAAGTAATTCCAAAGGGTTCACATACTTTTTCTCTCCACTGAATTTTTTAGTGCTATCTGTGCTTTACTTACTATTTATATTTTTGACAACTTTTACTTCACTACATTCCTAAAGAAAATAATGTACTTTTTACTCCATTTTCCCTGACACCAAAAAGTACTTTTTGAATTGGACAGGAAAATGGTCCAATTCACGCACTTCATAAAATAATCTCCGGTCATCCATACTGCCTCTGACTTGGCCGACTCACTAAACACAAATGCTTAGTTTGTAATGATTGTCTGGCTAACCATAAATAAAAAAAACAAGAATTGTGGCGTCTGGTTTGCCAAATAAGCATTGTGAAATCATGTATACTTTTGATACTTAAATACAGTGAGGGGGAAAAGTATTTGATCCCCTGCTGATTTTGTTCGTTTGCCCACTGACAAAGTAATGATCTATAATTTTAATGGTAGGTTTATTTGAACGGTGAAAGACAGAATAACAACAAAAAAATCCAGAAAAAAGCATGTCAAAAATGTTAAATTGATTTGCATTTTAATGAGGGAAATAAGTATTTGACCCCCTCTCAATCAGAAAGATTTCTGGCTCCCAGGTGTCTTTTATACAGGTAACGAGCTGAGATTAGGAGCACACTCTTAAAGGGAGTGCTCCTAATCTCAGTTTGTTACCTGTATAAAAGACACCTGTCCACAGAAGCAATCAATCCGATTCCAAACTCTCCACCAAGGACAAGACCAAAGAGCTCTCCAAGGATGTCAGGGACAAGATTGTAGACCTACACAAGGGTGGAATGGGCTACAAGACCGTCGCCAAGCAGCTTGGTGAAAAGGTGACAACAGTTGGTGCGATTTTTCATAAATGGAAGAAACACAAAAGAACTGTCAATCTCCCTCGGCTTGGGGCTCCATGCAAGGTCTCACCTCGTGGAGTTGCAATGATCATGAGAACGGTGAGGAATCAACCCAGAACTACACAGGAGGATCTTGTCAATGATCTCAAGGCAGCTGGGACCATAGTCACCAAGAAAACAAACACATTACGCCGTGAAAGACTGAAATCCTGCAGTGCCCGCAAGGTCCCCCTGCTCAAGAAAGCACATATACATGCCCATCTGAAGTTTGCCAATGAACTTCTGAATGAATCAGAGGACAACTGGGTGAAAATATTGTGGTCCGATGAGACCAAAATGGAGCTCTTTGTCATCAACTCAACTTGCCGTGTTTGGAGGAGGAGGAATGCTGCCTATGACCCCAAGAACCCCATTCCCACCGTCAAACATGGAGGTGGAAAAATTATGCTTTGGGGGTGTTTTTCTGCTAAGGGGACAGGACAACTTCACAGCATCAAAGGGACGATGGACGGGGCCATGTACCATCAAATCTTGGGGAAGAACCTCCTTCCCTCAGCCAGGGCATTGAAAATGGGTCATGGATGGGTATTCCAGCATGACAATGACCCAAAACCCACGGCCAAGGCAACAAAGAAGTGGCTCAAGAAGAAGCACTTTAAGGTCCTGGAGTGGCCTAGCCAGCCTCCAGACCGTAGTCCCATAGAAAATCTGTGGAGGGAGCTGAAGGTTCGAGTTGCCAAATGTCAGCCTCGAAACCTTCATGATTTAGAGAAGATCTGCAAAGAGGAGTGGGACAAAATCCCTCCTGAGATGTGTGCAAACCTGGTGGCCAATTACAAGAAACGTCTGACCTCTGTGATTGCCAACAAGGGTTTTGCCACCAAGTACTAAGTCATGTTTTGCAGAGGGGTCAAATACTTATTTCCCTCATTAAAATGCAAATCAATGTATAACATTTTTGACATGCGTTTTTCTGGATTTTTGTTGTTGTTATTCTGTCTCTCACTGTTCAAATAAACCTACCATTAAAATGATAGACGGATCATTTCTTTGCCAGTGGGCAAACGTACACAATCAGGAGGGGATCAAATACTTTTTTCCCTCACTGTATATTTGTGCAATATTTACTTTTGATACTTAAGTATATTTAAAAACATACTTTTAGACTATTATTCAAGTAGTAGTTTAAAGGGTGACTTTCACTTTTACTTGAGTCATTTTCTATTAAACTACAGTATCTTTACTTTCTCTCAAGTATGATAATTGGGTATTTTTTCCACCACTGGCCTTTCCCATGCACTTCTCAGTAGTTAGTATTCAGACTTACCTTCTGCAGGTGTGTAACAGCCTTTGCAGGCGTGGTTCCTTTGCATGAATACATTGGGTGTGTTCGAGTGGCCAGCCTAACGAAGCCGACTGTAGACGAAAGTCGGCGAGTTAAATCAGGCGAGGTGCATCTTCAACAGCAGAAAGTCAGACACTGTAGTGGTTTTCCAACTGCAAGGCTCAGAACAACATGGTAGTGTCAACATAGCTACTATTGTTCATGAACCATTTTCTTTATTCATGTCGAAATAAATGTTTCTACACCACCATATCACACACTCACAAACTGAGAATGTAACAAGTGTGCAATTAATTGGTTAGTGAGAGGTCTCAAAAACACTTATTTGTGTCCCCACCTTTAGAGTCACTCCAAAGTTGGTTCCTGTCACGTCTTTGGACACCTTCGCGTGGATAAAACAAATAACAAAACAGAGATTGGTTGATAGATAATAGGTAATGGCTGCATGGTACAGTGGGGAGAAGAAACTGCAGCGATCACATGATTTTTGTAAAGTTCATGCGGTCAGGATTTTTACCCATAATATAACACACATCTTGACAAAAGTGATCTGCTCAAATTCGCCCATTTACAGCAACAGCTGAAAACCCTCCCACTTGCGGGCCAATAGGTTCTCATGGAGTTTTCATTCAATAGGGTTTTCAGTACATTTGTCTAAAGCCATCCCTTTTAATTTGGCATACCTTAAATTCACATTTTCTCAACACTTACTACAACAGGGCTCTCCAATCCTGTTCCTGGAGAGCTACCCTCCTGTATGTTTTCCCTCCAACCCCAGTTGTAACTAACCTGATTCAGCTTATCAACCAGCTTATTATTATAATCAGATGCGCTAGATTGGGGTTGGAGTGAAAACCTACAGGATGGTAGCCCTGCACTAGAATATATGGAGAGAACAGTTCAGAATATTAGGCATCTGTCACATTGGTATGAAGAGATTCGGGAGACAGGCGCAGGAATGCGTATTAGTTTTTTTTATTAAGACCAAATTACAGCGTGCCGTGTAAAGGCACTGAGACGAAGACCAAACAAACACGTAACAAAACACAGGGTAGTAACCCTGTTACGCTCGTCGTCGTATGATAAATGACCTGACCAAGGTGCAGCGAGGTAGGTGTACATTCTCTCTTTATTTGAAAACGTAACACCGGGAAAAAACAATGAATGTCACGTTCTGACCTTAGTTCCTTTATTTTGTCTTTATTTTAGTATGGTCAGGGCGTGAGTTGGGGTGGGCAGTCTGTGTTTGTTTAACTATGTTGGTTTCTGTGTTCGGCCTAGTATGGTTCTCAATCAGAGGCAGGTGTCGTTAGTTGTCTCTGATTGAGAATCATACTTAGGTAGCATTTTTCCACCTGTGTTTCGTGGGTTTATTTTTCAGTGTTAGTGTTTGTGCCACACGGGACTGTTTCGGTTTTGATTACTTCACGTTTATTGTTCTGTTCAGTGTTCGCTATTCATTAACTTCTTGGATATAGGGGGCGCTCTTTTAATTTATGGATAAAAAACGTTCCCGTTTTAAACAAGATATTTTGTCACGAAAAGATGCTCGACTATGCATATAATTGACAGCTTTGGAAAGAAAACTCTCTGACGTTTCCAAAACTGCAAAGATATTGTCTGTGAGTGCCACAGAACTAATGCTACAGGCGAAACCAAGATGAAATTTCATACAGGAAGTGCCCCAGATTTTGAATGCGCTGTGTTCCAATGTCTCCTTATATGGCTGTGTATGGGTCACGAATGAGCTTAGACTTTCTGTCGTTTCCCCAAGGTGTCGACAGCATTGTGACGTATTTGTAGGCAAATCATTGGAAGATTGGCCTTAAAACCTCTTGCTCCTACTTGAGACATAAACGTCCCAACTAGACATCTGGAAATGCAAATGCACTATGCTACATGCTAATAGCACTCGTTAAACCTCAAACGTTCATTAAAATACACATGCAGGGTATTGAATTAAAGCTACACTCGTTGTGAATCTAGCCAACAAGTCAGATTATTAAAATGCTTTTCGGCGAAAGCATGAGAAGCTATTATAAGAGAGCATGCAACACCACGAAATACCTGAATGCTACGTAAACAAAAGATTTTGCGTAGCCGGCGCTACCCAAATAGCATAAATAAAATATAAAACTTTCATTACCTTTGAAGATCTTCTTTGTTGGCACTCCTATATGCCCCATAAACATCACTATTGGGTCTTTTTTTCGATTAAATCGGTCCATATTGTCACGAATCCCGTTTCCTGAGTCTGTTTTTGACCGGTGTTCTGTCCTGGAGTGTTTTTTCCGGCGTCCTGGAACGCACCCTGTCTGGTTGCCGGGCAATGTAGCCAGTTGGGAGTTCTGATTACCCGCACCTGTATCCCATCAGCTATCTGCACACCTGGTCCTGATCATCATCTCTCCTCTTCATAAGCCCGGACCTGACAACCATTCCCTGCCGGATCGTTAGCCATGAACATTACTCACCCGGATCATTTACCCCATTCCCGCCTGGTCGTCGGAGGATTCCGCTTCCCCATTGGATCCACCTATTTACTCCCATCAACTCACCACCGCTTCCCGCTACGCCACCTGGATGTATCTACCCACTCACATTCACTTGTAAATAAATACTCACCTTCTTCCTACTCTCCTTGTCCTGGTCTGCTTCTGGGTTCAATTTTGAAGAAACGTGACAGAACGATCCGGCCAAGGATGAACCCAGCGGACCTGGATTCCGTTTGCCATGCCATTACCCAGCAGGGGAAGACACTGGGACAACACAAGACGGCGCTACAGGAGATAGCGGGTGCAATCCAGAAGTTATCTGCTAGCTTGACACAAATCCAGGATCAGCTCAGTTTGCTGGCGATTCATTCACCACCTGTTTCACCCATCTCACCTGCCGTGTCTGATGCGGTTTCCTTCCGTGAACCCAAGGTACCGACGCCTGATAAATATGAAGGGGATTTGGGAAGATGCCGTTCGTTTCTTATGCAGTGTGGGTTAGTGTTTGATCTGCAGCCCCATTCTTACGCCACTGACAAGGCTAGGATAGCCTTTGTTATTGAACTGCTGCGTGGAAGAGCTCTGGAATGGGCTTCAGCCGTTTGGGAACGACAGGAGACCTGCATGGCTTCATACCAGGAATTCACGGGAGAGATGAGAAGGCTTTTTGACCATCCAGTCCGAGGTAAGGACGCAGCTAAACGTTTGTTCACTCTTCGCCAAGGAGCTCGCAGTGTGGCAGACTTTATGATCGAGTTCAGGACATTGTCTGTGGAGAGTGGTTGGAATGAGGAGTCACTACAAGCGGCTTTTTACCAGGGGTTGTCGGAGCAACTCAAGGACGAGCTGATATCTTATCCAGAGCCTAGTGACCTAGACAGCTTGGTCACTTTATCTATTCGGGTAGATAATAGAGTCCGAGAGAGAAGGAGGCAGAAGCAGTGGGGCCCATCCAATCAATCAGCAACTCGGTTACCATTCGGTTCAGGAAGTGAACCAGAACGTATTGATCGTTATTCCCCACACGGGATTAGTGGAGGGGTCTTGCCACCAGATCCTGAACCAATGCAAGTGGGGAGACAGAGGCTAACTAAGGAGGAGCGCCAACGTAGACGTGAGACCAACAGCTGTCTCTACTGTGGTAGCTCAGGACATTACATCTCCCCTTGTCCACAGCGCTCGTTAAACTGCCCGGCTCGCTAGTTTTGGGAGGAATTTTAGCGAGCCAGTTTCAACCTCTCAAGAATCCTGTCAGACCCCGTTTTCCTGCGACCCTTATGAATAAGGATCAGAGCTTAGAGATGAACGCTTTTATCGATTCAGGTGCCGATGGCAGCTTTATTGATGCCGACTTGGTGGAACAGCTGGGGCTTTCCAAGGAGCAATTGCCGGAAGCCATTGAAGCAACCACTCTGAACGGCAGTAGTCTGGCACGGATCACTATGAGGACTGAACCGGTTAAGATGTTGTTGTCAGGGAATCATTCAGAGTTTATCTCCTTCTTCATTCTGTCCTCGCCCCATGTTCCTCTGGTTCTTGGTTACCCCTGGCTGAAGGAACACAATCCCTCGTTTGATTGGGTGACGGGTAAGATAACTAGTTGGAGCATTGATTGTCATGCTAACTGTCTTAGGACTGCCTGTTCTCCTGCCGTTTCCAGTCAGGTCAGTGCCTCTGCTCCTCCTGATTTGTCCCTGGTTCCAGAAACATATCACGAATTGGGTGAAGTATTCAGTAAACAGAAGGCTCAGTCCCTTCCCCCCCCACCGACCTTATGACTGTGCGATTAATCTGTTTCCTGGAGCCGCCTTTCCCAAGGGACGGTTATACAGTATCTCTCGACCTGAACGTGAAGCCTTGGAGACCTACATCAAGGAGTCTCTAGCTGCAAGTCTCATTCGGCCCTCGTCATCACCTCTGGGAGCAGTATTTTTTTTTGTGAGCAAGAAGGATGGCTCTCTTCGACCGTGTATTGATTATCGGGGTTTGAATGATATTACGGTCAAGAACAAGTATCCCCTGCCCTTGATGAGCTCGGCTTTCGATTCTTTACAGGGTGCTACGGTTTTTACGAAGCTTGATTTACGTAATGCTTATCATTTGGTTCGGATCAAGGAGGGGGACGAGTGGTTGACTGGGTTCAATACTCCGATGGGACATTTCGAGTACCAGGTGATGCCGTTTGGACTGACCAACGCTCCTGCTGTGTTCCAAAGTATGGTGAATGACGTTCTGAGAGATATGATTGGTATTTTTGTGTTCGTTTACCTGGATGATATCCTCATCTTCTCGAAGGAGCTTTCTAGCCACGTTCAGCATGTCAAGCAGGTCCTGCAGCGGTTATTGGAGAACCGTCTGTTCGTGAAGGCTGAGAAGTGCGATTTTCACGCCCACACAACGTCCTTCCTCGGGTACATCATCTCCAGGGGAGAGATCAAGATGGACCAAGAGAAGGTTCGGGCGGTTCGGGATTGGGTCCAGCCCGGTACGAGATTGCAGCTCCAGAGATTCCTGGGGTTTGCAAATTTTTATCGGAGGTTTATCCGTGATTACAGCCGGGTGGCCGCCCCTTTAACTGTACTGACGTCTTGCACCAGAAAGTTCTGTTGGTCTCCTGAGGCAGACCGAGCATTTCTAGATTTGAAGAGCCGATTCACCAACGCCCCGATTCTCTCTCAACCTGACACTTCCCGTCAGTTCGTTGTGGAGGTGGATGCGTCTGATGTGGGGGTGGGCGCCATCCTGTCCCAGCGTAGCTCCACTGACGGTAAACTCCATCCCTGCGCCTTCTACTCTTGTCGTCTTTCTCCAGCTGAAAGAAACTACGATGTGGGTAACCGGGAGCTTCTCGCTGTGAAGCTCGCCTTGGAGGAGTGGCGTCACTGGTTGGAGGGAGCGGAGCAACCGTTTGTGGTCTGGACTGACCACAAGAATCTGGCTTACGTGCAATCGGCTAAACGTCTCAACTCCCGTCAGGCCCGGTGGGCTTTGTTTTTTGGACGCTTCAATTTTTCCCTGACGTTCCGACCTGGGTCGAAGAACGGGAAGGCGGACGCCCTGTCCCGGATGTTCTCCAAGACGGAGGAGAGTGGGGCCAAGACTGAGACGATTCTTCCCCAGAACGTTGTCGTGGGAGCCGTTACATGGAGGATTGAGGAGGAGGTGATGGCGGCTCTTCGGACACAGCCCGGGCCCGATAACGGTCCACCCGATCGGTTGTTCGTGCCTGAGTCGGTTCGTTCTGCTGTCCTTCAGTGGTCCCACGCCAGCAAGATAGCTTGTCACCCTGGTGTTGCTCGGACTATGGCGTTACTGCGCAGACGATTTTGGTGGCCTGCCATGGGAGAAGATACCCGGAGGTTTGTTGCCGCTTGTCCTGTTTGTGCGCAGAATAAGAGTACCAATCGGGCCAGCTCTGGGCTTCTTCACCCCCTACCTATTCCCCGGCGACCTTGGTCGCATCTGGCCCTGGATTTTGTCACGGGGTTGCCCTCTTCTGTTGGTAACACGGTTATTCTGACCATTGTGGATAGATTCAGCAAGTTTGCCCACTTTGTTCCCCTCTCCAAGCTGCCTTCTGCCACTGAGACGTCCGAGATCCTGGTTAGGGAGGTGTTCAGGGTCCACGGGTTGCCCTGTGACATTGTTTCTGACCGTGGTCCTCAGGTTACCAACCTCCCTTGTTTCCTTCTCAGGAGCGGGATCTCTCGGTTCCTTCTGTCCAGACCCACATTCGTCGTTGCCACCGCACCTGGCATCGGGCCAGGAAGGCCCTCCTTAAGGTTTCTGACCGGTATCAGATCCAGGCGAATCGTCGCCGTATTCCTGCCCCCGCTTATACCGTTGGAGATAAGGTTTGGTTGGCTACACGGGATCTTCCTCTACGGACTGAGTCGAGGAAACTGTCACCGAAGTTCATTGGTCCGTTTGTAGTGGAGAAGATCATTAATCCTGTTGTGGTCCGACTCAAGTTGCCTGCTACACTAAGAGTACATCCCACCTTTCATGTCTCCTGCCTCAAGCCGGTTCTCCTCAGTCCTCTGTTGCCCCCTCCTCCTCGTCCTCCTCCTCCTCGGATGATCGGAGGTGGTCCTGTCTACACGGTGCGCCGCATCATGGACTCCAGACGGCGGGGTCGAGGGTTCCAGTATTTAGTGGATTGGGAAGGATATGGTCCTGAGGAGAGGAGTTGGATTCCTCGGCGTCAGATCCTTGATGATGACCTGCTTCGTGACTTTTACCGCCTCCACCCTGGCGCTCCGGGTAGTCCGCCCGGTGGCGTTCGTCGGAGGGGGGGTACTGTCACGAATCCCGTTTCCTGAGTCTGTTTTTGCCAGTGTTCTGTCCTGGAGTGTTTTTTCCGGCGTCCTGGAACGCACCCTGTCTGGTTGCCGGGCAATGTAGCCAGTTGGGAGTTCTGATTACCCGCACCTGTATCCCATCAGCTATCTGCACACCTGGTCCTGATCATCATCTCTGCTCTTCATAAGCCCGGACCTGACAACCATTCCCTGCCGGATCGTTAGCCATGAACATTACTCACCCGGATCATTTACCCCATTCCCGCCTGGTCGTCGGAGGATTCCGCTTCCCCATTGGATCCACCTATTTACTCCCATCAACTCACCACCGCTGCCCGCTACGCCACCTGGATGTATCTACCCACTCACATTCACTTGTAAATAAATATTCACCTTCTTCCTACTCTCCTTGTCCTGGTCTGCTTCTGGGTTCAATTTTGAAGAAACGTGACACATATATACCTAAAATAGCCATCTATGGAAACTGTGTGATTCAGAAAAAAACACAGTTTGAAAACGCTACGTCATTTTTTTTATTAAAAAAGTCGACGATAAACTTTCACAAAACACTTCGAAAATACTTTTATAATCCAACTTTAGGTATCAGTAAACGTTAATAATGTATCAAAATGATCACGGGGCGATGTGTATTCAATAGCTACACGAATTCAAATCATCTTCCAAAATCTCTCTTCCAAACCTTCCAGTCGGAGACCGGATGGAAAGTGATCTCCCAGGTTGGTTTGCCCAAGAAATAAACAGCCCGGAAATGACGAGACTGGCGACATCGTGTGGAAGCTGTAGGAATTGCAATCTTTGCCATATGTAATTTAGTTTCCATTTAACAAAAGGTGGAAGTGGCGGATTGATACTTTTTTCAGTTTTCAGTGACCAGATTTTCTTGCGCTTTTCGCTGAAACACACGCTCTGTTCAAGTCACAGCGGTGATTTAACCAGTTTTAGAAACGTCAGAGTGTTTTCTATACACACATACGAATCATATGCATATACTATATTCCTGGCATGAGTAGCAGGGCGCTGAAATGTTGCGCGATTTTTAACAGAATGTTCGAAAAAGGAGGGGGTAGGAGCAACAGGTTGAGACTACATCTACCAGGTGGCCGCTTGGTGTCCTCCGTTGCAATTATTGCGTAATCTCCAGCTGCTGTATTTTTCGTTTGCTTCAAGGAGAAACACAGCTGCCACGAATGATTTATCATCGAATAGATATGTGAAAAACACCTTGAGGATTGATTCTAAACAACGTTTGCCAGGTTTCTGTCGATATTGGAGTTAATTTGGTCAAAAGTTCGGCGTTGTAGACTGCATTTTCTGATTTTTTTCTTAGCCAAACATGATGAACAAAACGGAGCGATTTCTCCTACACAAATAATCTTTTTGGAAAAAATTAACATTTGCTATCTAACTGAGAGTCTCCTCATTGAAAACATCCGAAGTTCTTCAAAGGTAAATTATTTTATTTGAATGCTTTTCTTGTTTTCGTGAAAATGTTGCCTGCTGAATGCTAGGCTTAATGCTATGCTAGCTATCAATACTCTTACACAAATGCTTGTGTAGCTATGGTTGAAAAGCATATTTTGAAAATCTGAGATGACAGTGTTGTTAACAAAAGGCCAAGCTTGCGAGTGAATATATTTATTTCATTTCATTTGCGATTTTCATGAATAGTTAACGTTGCGTTATGGTAATGAGCTTGAGGCTATAATTACGCTCCCGGATACGGGATTGCTCGACGCTAGAGGTTAAAAAACTATGAACACATACCACACTGCGCATTGGTCCTCCGATCCTTCATACTACTCGTCTTCGTCAGAAGAGCGAGGAGTACCTCGAATAAATAACACATGGGAACACCTGTAATCATCTGCTCAATACACAATGGCATGAAAGCCAAAACACACAGCACAGATACTCACACGACCAACGGACATTGTAAAAATAATGGACAGCCCAATGGAAACCAAAGGGCACAATTATACAACTACTAATCAGTGGGAATAGGGGACAGGTGTGCGTAATGAAAGTTCAGGCGGGATCCGTGACAGGATCAATGAAAGAAAACCATGAAAATACACACATATTTGTCTCCTTTTCAGCACCAATTGGTAGAAAAATACTTTTATCTGTATATTATTTAGGGTTAGGAAATAATTTATGAATAATAAAAAAAACTTGGTTTGGAGAGCCTTTATGCACAAAAATATTTGTGAATGAAAAATACAGTGGTTGTAACGATCTTCTTCATCTGATGAGTATGAAAGATCGGACCAAAACGTAGCGTGGTAAGTGTCCATTTTAATGAAATATAACTGAACACTGAATACAAAATAACCAAAGTGAAACAATGAAAATCGAAACAGTTCTGTATGGTGAAACACAGACACAGAAAACAACTACCCACAAACACCAGGTGGGAACAGGCTACCTAAGTATGGTTCTCAATCAGAGACAACGATTGACAGCTGCCTCTGATTGGGAACTATACCAGGCCAAACACATAGAACTATAACACACAGAACAAACATAGAATGCCCACCCCAACTCACGCCCTGACCAAACTAAAATAGAGACATAAAAAAGGAACTAAGGTCAGGACGTGTCAGTGGTTTGATTCATCCTGAAAGTTGCCATATTCAATTGTTCAAGTTTGGCGCTATACTGTCATTTGCGCATGGCCACGGAAGCCTACAGCCAAATTTCATCCCAAGGTATAAGGCCAGCATTTCATAAACTTTACTGTGGAAAAGGTGATGTTGATATACTTCAGTTTGCTGCCATTTGACTGGTTTCACATTTGTCTCCAGCGATCATAAGGTAAAATTGATCTAAAACAATTGCACTTTCTATTTACAATCCACGTATCCAAATGGCTTACTCTTTTACCTAGATCTTATCAATAGCTCCTATCAAGTTGTAAATTACAGTGCATGGAGAATGGTGTTATTTCAATCAGGAAAAAGAAAGTAGACACTGTTCCACTTGGAACCGACAGGTTGCTAGACCTTTTTAATTGTTTATTTGCCGGTAAAGATGGTGGAATTATTAGGGAGTTAAGTTAAGATCTCAACCCCAATGAATAGTATGAATGACATGCAATTATCATGCTTAAATACAAGGTCAGAATATGCGTTGAGAGGAAAATGCATAAAAAGGGAATTATGTTCCATTTACGTGCGCTTAACTCGGGTAAGAATCATCCCCAAAGAGCGTATCTTAGTTTGTAACATTGAATGGAGATATAAAACATGATGGAGTGGAACCTGTATGGTAGTGACACACCATGTCACAGCTTGCCATATCAGCTAATAGGACCTTGGAGCAGGCCCAAGGAGGTGCCCTGGGGAACACCACACAGCCTCGCCTTGCCCTCCCTCCCCACTCCCCTCACCCTCATAGCTCTCCCTAAGAACATAGCTCCATGTTGCTCTTGGCAGAACTCTGCAGGCAGTCCCTGCGTGCCTGAAAACCAGCGCTCTCCTCTTCACCTAGCTCGGCTCTGCAACCAACAGGCACACATTTCTCACATTGATGCTTTCTGTGAACAGACACACAGGCTCCCAGTCAGTCAAAGGACAGGGTCGGACAGATATGTCCACTCACTTACAATACACTCACATCCTCCCTCTCTCTCTCTTTCTCTCTCTCTCCCTCCCTCCTCAGTGTCAAACTTTCTATCCTCCTCTCTCCCTCCAACTCTATCGCTCTCTTTTACTCTCTCTCCCTCACTCTCTATCCACATCCGTTTCTCTGGTGGTTTCTTGCCCTTTGTGTGAGTGTGAGAGTCAGCCAGCGGCGAGGGGTGCAGGTGTGTGTAACTGTGGCCTGATCAGGGGGAACTGAAGGCTAATCTGAGAGTGTCTGAACTAATGGTGAGGAAACCGGGTGTCTGGCGGGGAAACACTGTGTCACTGCACAGTGTCAGTTAGAGGGCACAGAGATGACACAGCCAACAGGGCAGACACATACACAGTATCCTTCAGAAAGAAAACTGGTTCAGTACAAGTGTAAGTTAAGGACAATGTCAGAGGGCAGTAGTCACTCACTAACTATGCAAGCATAGGACGTTGCCATGGTAGACACTGTGATAGAAAGGGTGTCCCTGTGTGTATGGACATGGAGAGAGAGAGTAGGACAGGAGGGGGGGGGGGTATGAGAGAGAAAGGGAGAGGGAAAAAGAGAGAGATTGAATGCACACATGTAAGTGTGTTGAGTGTTTATATGACGAACTAGGTTCAATTCAACCAGCAGGACTTGAACCCATTTGCCTTCAACAACAGAGGATGGACGTGTAACCTCTATCCCACACACCAGGATATTTGGCACAAGGACCATTTATATTTATTCTTTCATTTATTTTTTCTAAACTTTGATTTAAACTTTATTTCCTCTGTGAGTCCAGGGTCTGGGCATTTCAACATAAATGAACGTTCTCAGAAAATAGAGGGAAGGAGGGAGAGAAAAGAACGCAGGGAAAAAAAGAGAAAAAGCAATCTGTCTCTTGGGTGCCCTTCTTGCCATCCCATTTCCTATGCATCTGGTCTGTGTTTGTGCGGAGAGCGAGAGGGGGAGAGGGAGGGAGGGCCGTCTGGGGCCGATTAATAACCAGTGATTTATAGCAACTTTTATAGAATAATACAATAAAAATGTGTGAGTACGTGTGTGAGCGCAAGTGTGTGTGCATGTGTGTGTGCGTGCATGTGTGTTTGTATGTGTGTGTGCTCGCCCGAGCGAGAGTGCACACAATGCTTTTCTAATTCCAGGGAATCAAAAACAAATTATCGATGAAAAAAACAGAGCATGATCGGGGTAAATTGGGCACAGATGGAGGCAGGAAATAAAAGGAGAGAAAGAGGAGAGTAGCGGAGGAGAGGAGAACCATGAGGAAAGAGGGTTACCAGAGAGTGTGGAGGGCAGGGCAGGGTGAAGATATGATTGAGGGAGGGAGGGCAGAGAAGGGGGGGGGTGAGTGAGAGGACAGGGGCACATTGGGGAGAGGAGAGAAGGAAAAGAGGAGAGTGGGAGGAGAGAGATCAGGGTTCTCATGCCCTGTGCAGAGGAAATGGGCTGAAAAGGGGGGTGAGTGTGTATGTGTACAGTACGTGTGTGTGTGTGTGTGTGTACAAATGTGTGTGTGCGTGTGTGAGCAGAGTATCCTGGTGGGCCATGAGCTGAACAGACCCTTTGGCACAGTGCTGTCAGGGCCCCTCTCACAACACAGTTCCAAAACACACACACACACACACACACACACACACACACACACACACACACACACACACACACACACACACACACACACACACACACACACACACACACACAGCTGGCCTGGCCTGGCAATGCAGCTCCAGTGATGGGCCACTCTCACATCCATCAATCCATCCAAAGACATGGCTTTTACAGTTAGCTCATTAGGGTTAATGTTGTAGCATCAGCTCTCCTCTTCCATCCACATGTGTGTTTTTAGTGTCTGTGTGTGTCATACTGTACTCTGATACTCCCCCAAAACCTTTGAGCTGAACTGCAGGCTGAACTCTGAACATTAAGACTGAGGTAATGCTGAGGCACTGTGGGCTACATGGGGTGCATTTACAAGCAATTAGACCACCCAGCAAACAGGGGACGAATGAAGGACATCTCGGGGACCATGACACAACCTCCTGACGTTCCGGGGATGCCCTAATGACTCATAGACAGACAGACAGACAGACAGACAGACAGACAGACAGACAGACAGACAGACAGACAGACAGACAGACAGACAGACAGACAGACAGACAGACATATTACAGCTGTTAAATGGGCAGGAAGTTACATGGTTCTTGTTAAGGTATGAGGCTAACCCTACCCTGGAGAGACAGAGAGGACAGTGGGATCCTACTATAAGCAAAGCCCAGTATGAATGACTTCCTGTGCCGAGGGTCTGGACTGTGGCATCTGTCAGAGAGGGGAGCCCTCCCTTCATCCCTCGACCTGTTTCCCAATCCCCTCTGACCGTGGGCTGAATCACAGTGTCTCAGCACAGTATACTGGCAGATCCACCCATTCACTAGGCCCCAAGTGCACCCTCCCCTCCTCTCCATCCCTCCCTCTATCCCCAATCCCTAGGCACTGCCACCCACACACCAGTTCCCGTTGTTGTCCTTGCCCCCTCGCCTGGCCCTCTCTCTGGCCCCGTAGGAGGGTAGGAGGGGACTGAGAGGAGGAGTGGAGGGGGTGGGTAGTTATTGGCAGAGAACGCCCTTCCTTCACTGGAAACTCCATCAGTGGGTGAATCACTCTCATCTGATCCCTCTACTGAACCAGAGTGAATGATAGCAGAGCACAAGTTTAGCTTGCATTCTCTCTCTCATTGTTTTGCCACCTCTCTCTCTCTCTCTCTCTCTCTCTCTCTCTCTCTCTCTCTCTCTCTCTCTCTCTCTCTCTCTCTCTCTCTCTCTCTCTCTCTCTCTCTCTCTCTCTCTCTCTCTCTCTCTCTCTCTCTCTCTCTCTCTCTCTCTCTCTCTCTCTCTCTCTCTCTCTCTCTCTCTCTCTCTCTCTCTCTCTCTCTCTCTCTCTCTCTCTCTCTCTCTCTCTCTCTCTCTCTCTCTCTCTCTCTCTCTCTCTCTCTCTCTCTCTCTCTCTCTCTCTCTCTCTCTCACACACACACACACACACACACACACACACAGTGACATTCATACCGACACTAGCACACACAGATACATGCATATGCCTATACATCCATAAAGTGTCATACAGTACGTCCCCAATATTACACCCAGTTTCACAATTACAATATTTTCTCTTTCACTCATAGAAAACTGACAAACAGTTGCGCTTTAAGTTCTCTCTTTCCCACACTCTCAGTTCTCTCAGCTCTCTGTTACACACTGAGAGAGGGGCCCATGGCCATATCATGTTCCCACACACAGGTCTCAGCTAGACATTCACACTGAGTAGACTGTCACACATTATACATGTACTGTCACTGAAAAGGCACCAGCCTTCACATGGGCATACAGTATAATGATTATTCAACAAAAGCATATTAACAGGTGTGTGTGTGAGAAACAGAACACACATTTATTCTCAGGCTCAGGTGACCACAATGGTTGCATGGGGCGAGTACGTGCCGATCTGCCCGTGTGTGTGTGTGTCTAAGAGCCCTGAGTGTGGCTGCATACGGCTGCGTACCTGTGACCACACCAAAGCAGACGTGCTGCCATGAAGAGAGAAAAAGAGATAGATAGAGAGAGAAACGGAGAGAGGCAGACATTAGAGGCGCTGAGGGATATGGGTACACACACCCACAGGTTTCACTTCTGCCTGGTGTGGCAGCACAGCACACTCTCGAAACACTTTGCACCCGGGTTAAAGGTTCACACACAGGTCAGGACACACACATACACATATGCACACACATACAAAACGATGCACAAATATACCCACCTAAAACCATCCGATTACATGCAGTGTATAGTATGCACACAGTATGCACACAGTATGCACACCTGCGCTTATCAATTATAGAATCAAACAAGCACCTATATGCATAGGTAATAACTATTAAAATAACATATGCATATAGGTGCTTGTTTGATTCTATAGTTGATAAGAGCAGATGTGTATACTCTGTATACTGTGTACGTATACTGTGTGTATACTGTGTGTGTACTGTGTGTATACTGTGTGTGTATACTGTGTGTATACTGTGTGTGTATACTGTGTGTATACTGTGTGTGTACTGTGTGTATACTCTGTGTGTATACTGTGTGTGTACTGTGTGTGTACTGTGTGTATACTGTGTGCATACTCTGTGCATACTGTGTGTGTATACTGTGTGTATACTGTGTGTGTACTGTGTGTGTACTGTGTGTATATACTCTGTGCATACTGTGTGTGTAGTGTGTATACTGTGTGTGTGTACTGTGTGTGTACTGTGTGTATACTGTGTGTGTACTGTGTGTATACTGTGTGTGTACTGTGTGTATAGTAGGTTGTATAGTAGGTTGGGAACTGCTCTGGGATTAATACCACACAATTGAAGAGTGACGAGAAGGCCTGTAGGACACACACACACACACAGCTCTGCGTAGCAGCAGAAGGAAGATGTGACTGTGCCAGTGTCTACAAGCTTGTTGCTCATTATGCAGTGGGAGAACCAAATCTGTCACAATCAGAGGCAGAGTTGGGGAGAGTGCACACCCACAGAAGGGGAACTAGACCCTGGGAATTGTGCAGGGTTGTTAAGGAGGAGGGGCGAGGGGTGAGTGTGTGTGTGTGTGAGTTCAGTGCCTGATTACCATGAGTTAACATTAGTTTGAGTTGATTTCTTTCTTTCCACTTCCTGAATGTTTGAGGTGTGTTGAAATGCTGTGAGCACGTGCCTGCCTTGGTAACTATGAAACAAGTCAGGTGGATAGAAGAACACTGTCTGTGACACATGTTACATGCTATTTGTGTCTCTGGGAAAGGGTTTGTTTGACATAATATCTGTGTGTGTGTGTGTTTGTGTTTAACTATCCTTGTGGGTGCCAGAAGTCCTCACAAGGATAGTAAAACAAGGAACATTTTGACAAGTTGGGACATTTTGCTCGTTCCCATGAGGAAAAATTCTATTTTAGGCTTAGAGGTTAGAATTAGGGTTAGAATTAGGGTTAGAATTAAGGTTAGGGTTAGGAGTTACGGTTAGGTTTAGGAGTTAGAATTATAGTTAGAATTGAGATTAGGGTTAGGAGCTACGGTTAGGTTTAGGGTTAGGAGTTACGGTTAGGTATAGTTTTAGGGTTAGGGGTTAAGGTTAGGCTTAGGGTTAAGGTTAGGAGTATGGTTATGTTAAGGGTTAAGATTAAGGTTAGATTTAGGGTTAGGGAAGATAGGATTTTGGATGGGAATCAATTATTTGTCCCCACAAGGTTAGCAATACAGGCTTTGGAGTCTGGTCAGACTGGCCGGACTTCAACAACCTGTGCAACCCGACTGGAGTGGAGCTCAGGTGGACACGGTCTGATATGTAAACAGTGACGGCCAGTGACGGCCTCTGATGCAGTTGTGGCAGATCGCGGTGTTGTTGTGGAGACTTCTGTCACCCATGATGGAACATCTCATCCTATATCCAGGAAAACACTCCTCGGTATCAGACGGATACAGCTACTATAACACTGGACTGGCCTGAGGCTGCAGGGGAAACTCGCTGCTCGGGACTGTGATGTCCACTCTGTCTCCTATTCCATGTACCAGAATGCTGCCATTGGTGAGGACATTCTCGCAGTGGGCTGCTCATTGGACGGCTAATAAAGCAGGCCTTTGCCTAGAAGCTGCTTAAATACCAGCCCCTCGTGGCGCTTGGACAGCCTCAGGTGAAGGTGCAAGCTGGTGGTGCTGATATTTGGCAGTCTCGGCCACGTACACAGGCTTGCAGTACGTTGCTTCCGGAAGTCCTCACAAGAATAGTAAACCAACAAAAAATTCGGAGAAGTGAGGACATTTTGGCGTAAGGGTTAAATTTAGAGTTAGGGTTGGAATTAGAATTAGGATTAGAATTAGGGGTTAGGTTTAGGAGTTAGGGTTGGAATTAGGGTTAGGATTAGAATTAGGGGTTAGGTTTAGGAGTTAGGGTTGGAATTAGGGTTAGGATTAGAATTAGGGGTTAAATTTAGAGTTGGAATTAGAATTAGGATTAGAATTAGGGGTTAGGTTTAGGAGTTAGGGTTGGAATTAGGGTTAGGATTAAAATTATGGGTTAGGTTTGGGAGTTAGGGTTGGAATTAGGGTTAGGATTAGAATTAGGGGTTAGGTTTAGGAGTTAGGGTTGGAATTAGGGATAGGATTAGGAGTTAGGGTTAAGGTTTGGTCCCCAAAAAGTCCTCACAAGTATAGTAAGACATAGTTGTGTATGTGCGTACATATGTTATATGTATGTATGTATGGATGTATGTATTAAAACCGACCCTGAGTGTGTGTGTTTGTTTGAGTGTGTGTGTCTGAGCGTTGGCCAGGGTGAGAGCAGCAGTGGTTGTGGAGGGGTGAGGGTGAGAGAGGCTATCCCTTTCTCATGGCCTCTTAGTCCCCTCTGGTCCCCATTCCAGCTCTGCTATTGGTCAACACTCAAACACTGTCACTGAAACCAGCCGCACACTGCACACACTCATCCCCTCAGGGGAGGCAGGGATGGAGGGGAGAGAGAGGGGGGGGGGGGGGAGAGAGAGGGGGAGAGAGAGAGAGCGAGAGAGAGGGGGAGAGAGAGGGGGAGAGAGAGGGGGGAGAGAGAGCAAGAGAGAGAGAGGGGGAGGGGGGAGAGAGAGAGAGAGAGAGAGAGAGAGAGAGAGAGTGTGTGAAATGAAAGAAAGGAGGTGAGCTGCACGTCAGTGTGTCAGTCAGTGTAGTGGTGGATGATGTATATGACCATGTGTCTGTGTGTCAGAGAGTCAATGTGTCAGTGTAGCCTGAGAGCCGCTCACAACCATACCTCTCTGTGTCTCTGACAAAGGAAGACCATGCCATCTGCTGGTGAAAGAGAGAAACTACACCCTCATGATTCTCATCAAACTGTATGTAAAACTCAAGAGGCCTCTTTTGGATGGCCATTGTATCTCAATGGGTTTAAAGCAGAAGTAGCAAACAGAAAGAGAGAGACCTGTAGATCTTACAGACCCAATGTCTGGTTTCAGACAACCACTGACTGAGGAAGGCTAAAGTGGTGTGAGGAACGCAAAAAAAGAACATTAGGAAATACAGTAACCACAAATTATGGGGCAAATTTAGAAAGATGACATATAGTGAGAAAGCATCAGGGGTCAAATTGAGGGGGAAATGTGTGGTAACTGAAATGTTCGGAAAAACACATTTTATTACAGTATGTATTCTGTATGTTCGATATGACTATTTGCTGGTTTAGATGGCAGTCAGTGCTGCAGCCACTGCAGAGCCTGTAGCTCTAGGGATGGGTGTCTTAGGTGACTCACATTAGTCATTAGAATCCACTTGTAAGTGAAATTCACTAAGCCCTCAGCACATTAGAGGCAATAAGTTAGAGTGTCTCTCAGGGTGTATGGGCACAGCCATTACTCAAGGCTAACGCTTAACACAGTATTTAATATGCACAGTCATATCCCTAGACATTACCACAACACTGACTCAGACCAGATAGGATGAAAACAATAGCTTACACAGTAGCCTCTCCTGAGCCACCATAAATCACCTACAGTATCAACACAAGATAAGAGGGTTTCCATATACTATACACATACTAGTAGGGTGTATATAGAAGCACTCAGACAGCAGTATTATAGCAGTGTTATGCAGTGTTAGTACAAGGGCCTAGGTTGTATATCCCTATAGTCACCTGTTAAATCCCAGGGCTGAAGTGTAAAACTAACATGGCTCAATAATCCATGCCTTCTGGGAATTATATGAAATCCCAAAGTTATGGGATGAGTTCGAAAGTTGTCTGTCAGAGGTATCCAACTGACAATCTCTAATAAACTATTGGAACCAAGACTTAAAAAGAACTGATATTGGCACAAGATGGAGGGAATGTTGGAGCATAACTAACGATATTACAGTTTACAAAAATGTACATTTAATCCAGTATAAACTCATGTATATAATTTATTATAAAAGAGATCAAATTCAGAAATACTAAAGCATAAGTGTAAAACTAACAATGACTCAATAATCCATGCCTTCTAGGAATGCTATGAAGTTCAAAAGTCATAGGCAGAGTTAGAAAGTTGACTGTCAGAAGTATTAGAATGTAAACGTACTGTTAATCTGTCTGTCTGCATATTTCAAGACATGTCATATGAGGGTGTAGTGACATACCCGATGGGCTGGACGATTCTCTTCCAATCACTAATCTTGAAAATCAAAGTAAAAAGTTGGAAATGTATAAATCTGTCCTTCATTAACACAATGGAAAAATCGTATTATTTATTATTGAAATAGCATTGGTAACCCAGAAAAACAAATTGATAATTGCCAAATGGAGAACAATAATGCAGGCACATGGGAAGTAGGAGTGAGCATGCAAGTAGTGGCAGATGAGTTGCAGTCATTGTTTGTGTGCATTTGTAAGTTGTTGTTCGTATGTATAAGTTTGAATATGGTGTAAAAAAATATATAATAATAAATATATATACATACAGTGGGGCAAAAAGTTATTTGGTCAGCCACCAATTGTGCAAGTTCTCCCACTTAAAAAGATGAGAGAGGCCTGTAATTTTCATCATAGGTACACTTCAACTATAACAGACAAAATGAGGAGAAAAAATACAGAAAATCACATTTTAGGATTTTTGATGAATTTATTTGCAAATTATGGTGGAAAATAAGTATTTGGTCACCTACAAACAAGCTCTCACAGACCTGTAACTTCTTCTTTAAGAGGCTCCTCTGTCCTCCACTCGTTACCTGTATTAATGGCACCTGTTTGAACTTGTTATCAGTATAAAAGACACCTGTCCACAACCTCAAACAGTCACACTCCAAACTCCACTATGGCCAAGACCAAAGAGCTGTCAAAGGACACCAGAAACAAAATTGTAGACCTGCACCAGGCTGGGAAGACTGGCATATGTGGGTGCATGGTGATACCCGATGGGCTGGACGATGCTCTTCTCACCCATTATCTTTAAAAAACGAATACTTAATAACTAGCAATCAACCACTCCTCCATCGTTAACACAATGGAAAAATCATATGCTTCATGATCTAAATATTGAAAGAGTGTGGGCAACTGAGAGGAACAAAATGGTGCAATTTGATGACGTGGTGGAGAGTAGTGCAGGCACTAGCGATAGGGGTGAGAACAGGTGGGGCTGGGCAGGTGTGATGCCTTTTGCATGTGTATGTTTAGTATTGTACATGTTTTAAGTGCATAATCTTGCCCCCCCCCCCAAAAAAAAATCCCGGTGCTGGGCTAAGCACTGGCCCAAAAACACACTCACTGAGAATAAATCATGGACCATTCAATGTATTCCTCACACATTCTGAAAAGTGTAGCGGCCTTGCCTTTGTGCGAGCGTGTGCGTGCAAGTGCTGACGAGAGGTGGTAACCATGGCAATGGCCGGCATGGAGCTGCTGTCTCTCTCTCAGCTAGGGAGAGTATGAGTCATGACGCTTATCAGCTTCCTGCGGACACCAACAACTTACACTGACCCCCCCACATCTCATTAAATGTTGTGTGTGTGTGTTGAAAACATGTGTAACCATCTATGTGATAAACAAAATTACAATAATCGTTATAACAGTTTTAATTCCAGCTAAAATTACACTGTATAGTGGTTGACACATTCTTGTGGAAGTAGAAAATTGGCAGTGTGCTGACAGATGGTTTACTCAGAGCTGATATGAAATTCACAGCATAGCATGATTTTTATGCAGTGAAAGCCATGTCCTTTTTGATTTGAGAGTTTGTTCACATGAGATTGACCAGATGCCGGGAACCTTCGCGATGCTCAGAGATAACCTAACCTCAAACATCCTATGAGTGTGTGAAATGACATATAAGACACCCGTTTCACACTAAACTGTCTGCTGCTGTCCTGTGTAAGTGATGGAACAAGTCTAAAAGTGCTCATGTGTGTATTTCCAGCCACCCACACATCAACACACACAGAACACACCAAACCAGGTTGTGGCTAGATGTTAGGAGGTTAAAATTGACCACAAGACCATCTTCCAGTCAGCTAGCCATTCTGACCCTTGTGACATGAGACAGACTTACTAATACTGCCACCACAACACACACTTATATACAAACATGATTACACACACACACAGCATCTTCTATGTCTTTCCCTATGCCTCCAAGCCCTGTCCTGTCTGTCTCTCAGTGTGTCTCTGTGTACAGGTGAAGGATCATCTCTCAGTGTGTCTCTGTTTACAGGTGAAGGATCATCTCTCAGTGTGTCTCTGTGTACAGGTGAAGGATCATCTCTGTGTGTCTCTGTGTACAGGTGAAGGATCATCTCTCAGTGTGTCTCTGTGTACAGGTGAAGGATCATCTCTCAGTGTATCTGTGTATAGGTGAAGGATCATCTCTCAGTGTGTCTCTGTTTACAGGTGAAGGATCATCTCTCAGTGTGTCTGTTTACAGGTGAAGGATCATCTCTCAGTGTGTCTATGTGTACAGGTGAAGGATCATCTCTCTGTGTGTCTCTGTGTACAGGTGAAGGATCATCTCTTAGTGTGTCTCTGTGTACAGGTGAAGGATCATCTCTCAGTTTGTCTCTGTGTACAGGTGAAAGATCATCTCTCAGTGTGTCTCTGTGTACAGGTGAAGGATCATCTCTAAGTGTGTCTCTGTTTACAGGTGAAGGATCATCTCTCAGTGTGTCTCTGTGTACAGGTGAAGGATCATCTCTCAGTGTGTCTCTGTGTACAGGTGAAGGATCATCTCTCAGTGTGTCTCTGTGTACAGGTGAAGGATCATCTCTCAGTGTGTCTCTGTGTACAGGTGAAGGATCATCTCTCAGTGTGTCTGTTTACAGGTGAAGGACTGTAAAGACCCAGCGGTGTGATCCAGGAGCTTCCAGCATTAGATATGAGCAGCATATAAAGGCAGTATGAAAGACTAGCTGCTCCAGCCAGCCAAACCTCATCCACACCTCAGCTACAGTACAGCTGGTTTGGTAACCACACATCTATCCCTCAGATCTAACTTCATACCATGGCAGCACAAGAATGAAGAGTAGTGATACAATCAATATTAATTTGATGTCTGTTTGAAACATGTACCATCAGACTGCTTGTAATACGTATGGGTTTTACATGTTCTCAATAACTGTTCATGGAGAGAACATACTTAAGTAAACACGTACACACTAGCATTCATCCTTTGCCACACCATAATCCCCACCTCAACCCATCCATAAGAGTCCAGAGTGGGGTCCACAGAGAGGTCAGTGTGTGTGTGTGTGTGTAATGGTACAACGAAGTCTCAGCACACTCGGAAGAACAGCTAACCACAGAGAGTTAAAGCAGGTCACCCTGATAAGAGCACAACCAGTGGACCAGATAAGGATACCAAAACACGGCTCCACTTCTCTCTGCTCTGATACAGAGAAAAGATAACATAGCACAAGTCTACTGCTGCTCAGCACATGACTCCACTTCCATGTCCTCACTAAAGATACCTTCCAGCCACCTCTATATGGGCCCAGCAGCAGTAGCTTAGCTCCACGGAGGAGTCAATTGCAGAGGTTTTGTAGTAAAGATTGGAGGTGTCCATGTCAACTGGTGAGGTAGAGCACAATGGTTGTTAGGCCAGCAGTAGTATTCTAGTCTAATTAGCTTCATGACCAGTGCTTCAATGGCCGCACATGTAACGGCGTTCTTCATTTGTCGAAAGAGAGTCGGACCGAAATGCAGCGTGGTAGTTAATCATGATCTTTAATGAAAATAAGTACGATACAGCCTGGCTGGCTGGCACCCCTAATCAACCACAATCCCAATGCCTACAAAAACCCCAATAAGACAATACAATAACCCCGTGTCACAACCTGGCCTGAACAAATAATTAAAGAAAACACAAAATACTAAGACCAAGGCGTGACAGCACAGCAGGGCCAACTGTGGTAGGGAGAGTTAGAGGAGGAGGAAATGGTATCATAGTCAGTCTAACAACAAGGCATTTGGGATTTCATAAATGTCCCTGTAAAATGTACTGTAATTCATTAAAGCAGGTAATACTCTGAGTTGTGACACAGCCTTTTTGATGAACCCAACAAGGATCAAACTCAGAGTCATCCAGCTTTATCATACATATGTCAGATATTGATCTGTCAATGAGGGGGTTTCATTGGGATGTGATAAAATAACATAGAACATAATGAGAGTCAGTGTGAAGTCAGTCAGTCAGTGTATGTGTGACAGATAAACATATATTTCCATATAGATCTGGCTGTGAAAATCCCCTGGATGAATAGATAACATCATGATAATGAGATAGACTTACACATAACTGTTTGTGTGTGTGTCATACCATGAGAGTAGGGCCTACAGGCTGGGTGTGAATGTGTCACAGTAACACCAGGATATGTTACACTGGATGGTGTGCGGGGACGTGCCTTACTGCTATTCACACACACACACACACACACACACACACACACACACACACACACACACACACACACACACACACACACACACACACACACGGCAATAAACATGCAGGAAGCCATGCATTTACAATGATTGTTACATAATCTCACACCCAGTAATCTCAATCCTTATACTGACTGTAACAATTAACACACAACATCCGAGCTGGTATTTTCATCAATGATAAACCACACATTACTCCTTCCACATAACCTGGCCGTCCAGGTATTCACAACACCCCTTAACGAGCTATGATACAGTAGTATCAAGCAGCAGATGAAATAGCAGATAACCACATTCATCTGCATAATACCTCTCAGATATAACATTAACACTGAACCACTCAAATGTCCAACACATGGTGATAATTTAGACACACATACAGGGAAAAGGTTTCTAGCCAGAGGAAGATTGATTCTGATGACTCATAGAAAATAAATATTTTATCACTGCAAGCTTCACAATCACGACTGTTTTCAAAGTGGATTTCAGGAGACAATATTTTTAAACCAAATACTGCATTTCTCATTTGTGTCATCTATATCATATTCAAGTGTACATATATTCTAATGATAATGTAATTCACATAGACTATGATAAAGAAGGCAGACTAATATAGGTATTCATCTCTCTCTCTAAAAATAAGCACGTTTACCCAAGCTGTTTTACCTTTTAAACACACAGAAGGAATGTGAATAACATTGTGTATAATAGATGATTAGGTAAAGATATGATAACAATCACCCATCCCCCCCATGGCAAGAGACTGTAAACCTGAGAGATACAAGGCATGAAGCAACGCAGGCTGCTGGTTTTAGATCCCATCATTTGACTCCATACATTCATATTTCTTGTTAAGGAGGCCCGTGACATTTATGGCAGGAAGAGGGCCTTCCAAGGGTTTGAGGGCATGGCAGCAGTAGTGGGGCTGAGGCTGGGGCCAGGACTGGAACTGGGCCCCTGGGAATTGGTACGACGCGCTGGAGCCAGGAGCCTCTGTCCTGACATTCAGACACATACTCAGACAGCTATACACACACACACACACACACGGTACACACAGACGCAAGCACGAAGTGCATAGATGCACACATGCACATATGCACACACCATCTCCCTGCCAATCACAGTGGGTTTCCTCCGGACCATGAGGATCCAGCAGTTATTCCAGACAAACAAAACAAATCACAGCTTAACTATGACGGGGTTACACACATTTCTTAGGGCGGAATCCTCAACATACAGCACGCTGTTTGGCAAACACAGTCACACTCTACAATATCTCCCTCTGTGAATATGTGTATGCTAATCCTAAAGCCTACTTTTAGCTTCCTCATTTGATAGAAAATGGGATGTGTCATAGATGACTTACACTTGTGGTACAGTAGTGTCCCATAGACTATAATGATGCAGAGAACATCCAATCATCCCACCACTGATTGACTTGGTATCTCTTTTAATGACAGTTGGCTGGGGCTGCAACCGACCGTGTGACCCCCACAGTGAGTGCACTGACAGGGCAGAGGCCAGAGGTACTTCCACATTGGCAACAGCACAGCACTCGCTAACCACACACCAGACAACACCACTTCTGCTACCTCTTCTGGGACAAAAGGTCTCCTTCGCAGGCATGCTCTCATACCTACTTTCACTTCTATCAATTTGACTCTGCATAAAGTGTTTACACTAGCAGATACAGACTATATATTTAGCTTCATTGTTCTCGTTGCAAAAGTATGACCTTTGGTTGACATTACTGCAGTCTTTAATGGATCCCATGCTGTCCACTGGGCAGTGGTCTCATCATCGGTGACAATTGTTAACCATACTACTTCATGACCAAGAACCAATCCACATCCTCACAAAATGTTATCGTTTAAAAATGGTATAGTAGTGCGTCACATCTAGGCTTTCCATCAGACAAACATACTATGAATACAACCTTGGGGTTCAGAAGAGGCTGATATCACTGAGGGAAAACTGATGATGGAACAAAGTGGCGTTTTGCTCCTCTTTATAAACGCTTTATCACAGGATACATTAATATATTCACACCCAAATAAAAATCACCCCACTTAACAAATGTGCTTTCATAAGAAAAAACATATGTTTTACTCTGCGTGTGCATCAGGTAAGTGAAACTGGTCACAGGGGCTACTACACTAAACCACAGAAGCCAACAGCTAAAGGTCTTGACCCTTGGTCAGCTGAGAAGCCTTGTGTGTGGGACTGAAACAGCAGCAGCATGCGAGAAGAAAAAACCCCAGGCCTCTGCTGGTCGCTGGCTGCCTGTGTGGCTTCCCCCTCGGTCTCTGCTTCCTTGTCTGCAGGGGAAGTGTGATGGTGCCAGGGTGCAGGAGTTTATGAGTTGGTCTCAACCAAACTCACCACATTCCCACCGGCTGGAGGCATGAGGACGTGACTCTGGCCATGCTGCAGAAGCAGCCAGACCACAGGTCACGCGCAGTTGCACACACACACACGAACGCACACACACCCACACAGTAATTTCCTCATAACGCCGGCACACTGGGAGACGCAAATGCATACATGAACTAATACCGTAAATCATTCTCTACATACTTCATATCAAACATGAACAATAATTTATGTCAACATATTCAATGCCAAAATATTGGTAATATTGGTATTACAGCGCCAATGAGTGGAGCCATTAGATCACTCAACAACTGTCCCTCAACAACCACCTCCATCTCTGCCTCTGCCCACCAAACCCATTCCAACTGGCTCAGTAGAGGACATTGCGACTGTATTCCAAATGACACACTATGCCCTATATAGTGCAATTCTTTCAACCAGAGCCCTAAGGGTCCTGGTCAAAAGTAGTGCACTATATATGTTATAGTGTGTGATTTGGGACACAACGGGATTAGAGAAATGTTGACCCCTCCATATTCAAATCTCTATGTTCTCACCCTGGCCAAATCATGTTTCCTAACTGCAGTATATTATCATGAGATTTATGGAGGATGGACATAGCGAATTCCAGTGGCCGATCATATATGGCTCACAGACAAGGGGTGGTTGTTTGAAAGCGTCATATTTGTAAGATAGACCCACATTTTTTAAGAAAATTACTTTACCAATGTGCCCCACATGTGACCACAATGATCATCAATAACTGTACGTGATGCCAAAAGTCACTTTGGTGATTCAACTAATTTCATGATTTCCTCATTTCAATACCAAAGAAAATAGCAGAGCTTGAGAGACACCATAAAGAGATGCACTCCTATAAAGGGTGTGTTGGCATATCCTTCCTGTGAAGTTGTGAGGTTGACCAGAGGGTGATTACACACCCAGGACTGGTGGTGTGGTGAGAGCTGTGCGGCAGCAGCCAACAAGCCAGCCAGCGGGGGTTTGGATCATAACACTAAATCATCTCCTATCACAGCCATGTCTGATGTTCCCATGGTAATTATGCTATCTAGCCACGACTATCTTTAAGACCACTGTCACTAAAGGAATGTGCTACTAGATGGATTCCATTTCAACAAGTGGGCAAATGCAGTACAATGATTCACAGACAATCACAGCAAAAATGTAGATGTTTTTACCCCCCACAGAACCTTTAGGCCCAATGTTAAGAAGTATTACATTTCATATTTGTTGCCAGTGTTAGAGACAAATCATAAGACAGTGGTTAGTGGGTGTTGGGAGTGTTTGTTTTTTGTCCTTCAGCGCGGATAGAACATTAGCATTTGAATCTGTAGAGCCCACGTTATCAGGAAAGGTGTTATGTTGTGTAGCAACAGCAGTCAGTTAATAGTGAAGTGTAAGGACAAATCTGGCCTCCACTCCATGTAGATCCGAGCTCCTGGCCTTAAGCTATCTGAGTCAGGCTACAGAGGACTCCTGGTTGGGTGCTTCTGGAGGAGAGGAAATCGAAATCGTATCAATAATTCAAGCAAGCCAAGGCCAATGAATCTTTTTGAATTAGTTTGGTTTGCATGTGTCAAAGTAAACGATCCTACAGTTTAGAACTTTCCTTCAGGCCTAGACTGACACCTAATGGTGAACTAAGTACACCTCACTTCAAAAAGAGGAATATGAGCCTAGGCACACACAAAGTACTGTTAGAAAACTAATTACATAATTGAATCAATCTGATAGGATTAAGTTGTCTAAAATTGTGACTATTTATAAATACATACATACATACATACATACATACATACATACATACATACATACATACATACATACATACATACATACATACATACATACATACATACATACATACATACATACATACATACATACATACATACATACATACATACATACATCCCTGATCCACCTCTACGCAGACGACACCATTCTATATACCTTCGGCCCGTCTTTGGACACTGTGCTATCTAACCTCCAAACAAGCTTCAATGCCATACAACACTCCTTCCGTGGCCTCCAACTGCTCTTAAACGCTAGTAAAACCAAATGCATGCTTTTCAACCGGTCGCTGCCTGCACCCGCATGCCCGACTAGCATCACCACCCTGGATGGTTCCGACCTAGAATATGTGGACGTCTATAAGTACCTAGGTGTCTGGCTAGACTGCAAACTCTCCTTCCAGACTCATATCAAACATCTCCAATCGAAAATCAAATCAAGAGTCGGCTTTCTATTCCGCAACAAAGCCTCCTTCACTCACGCCGCCAAGCTTACCCTAGTAAAACTGACTATCCTACCGATCCTCCACTTCGGCGATGTCATCTACAAAATGGCTTCCAACACTCTACTCAGCAAACTGGATGCAGTCTATCACAGTGCCATCCGTTTTGTCACTAAAGCACCTTATACCACCCACCACTGCGACTTGTATGCTCTAGTCGGCTGGCCCTCGCTACATATTCGTCGCCAGACCCACTGGCTCCAGGTCATCTACAAGTCCATGCTAGGTAAAGCTCCGCCTTATCTCAGCTCACTGGTCACGATGGCAACACCCATCCGTAGCACGCGCTCCAGCAGGTGTATCTCACTGATCATCCCTAAAGCCAACACCTCATTTGGCCGCCTTTCGTTCCAGTACTCTGCTGCCTGTGACTGGAACGAATTGCAAAAATCGCTGAAGTTGGAGACTTTTATCTCCCTCACCAACTTCAAACATCAGCTATCTGAGCAGCTAACCGATCGCTGCAGCTGTACATAGTCTATTGGTAAATAGCCCACCCTTTTTCACCTACCTCATCCCCATACTGTTTTTATTTATTTACTTTTCTGCTCTTTTGCACACCAATATCTCTACCTGTACATGACCATCTGATCATTCATCACTCCAGTGTTAATCTGCAAAATTGTAATTATTTGCCTACCTCCTCATGCCTTTTGCACACATTGTATATAGACTCCCCCTTTGTTTTCTACTGTGTTATTGACTTGTTAATTGTTTACTCCATGTGTAACTCTTTGTTGTCTGCTCACACTGCTATGCTTTATCTTGGCCAGGTCGCAGTTGCAAATGAGAACTTGTTCTCAACTAGCCTACCTGGTTAAATAAAGGTGAAATAAAATAAAAAATTTAAATAAACATACATACATACATACATACATACATACATACATACATACATACATACATACATACATACATACATACATACATACATACATACGTACATACATACATACATACATACATACATACGTACATACATACATACGTACATACATACATACATACATACATACATACATACATACATACATACATACATACATACGTACATACATACATACGTACATACATACATACGTACATACAGTACATACATACATACATACATACATACATACATACAGTACATACATACATACGTACATACGTACATACAGTACATACATACATACATACATACATACATACATACAGTACATACATACATACGTACATACGTACATACAGTACATACATACATACATACATACATACATACATACATACATACATACATACATACATACATACATACATACATACAGTACATACAGTACATACATTCATTCAAGGGTTTTTCTTTATTTGGACTATTTTCTACATTGTAGAGTAATAGTGAAGACATCAAAACTATGAAATAACACAGGAAGGAATCATGTAGTAACCAGAAAAGTGTTAAACAAATCAAAATATATTTTATATTTGAGATTCTTCAAAGTAGCCATCCTTTGCCATGATGACAGATTTGCACACACTTGGCATTCCCTCAACCAGCTTCACCTGGAATGCTTTACCAACAGTCTTGAAGGAGTTCCCACATATGCTGAGCACTTGTTGGCTGCTTTCCTTCACTCTGCGTTCCAACTCATCCCAAATCCTCTCAATTGGGTTGAAGATGGGTGATTGTGGAGGCCAGCTCATCTGATGCAGCACTCCATCACTCTCCTTCTTGGTCAAATAGCCCTTCCACAGGCTGGAGGTGTGTTGGGTCATTGTCCTGTTGAAAAACAAATGATAGTCCGACTAAGCGCAAACCAGATGGTATGGCGAATCACTGCAAAATGCTGTGCTAGCCATGCTGGTTTAGTGTGCCTTGCATTCTAAATAAACCACAGACAGTGTCGCCAGCAAAGCACCCCCACACCATCACACATCCTCCTCATTGCTTCACGGTGGGAACTAAACATGCAGAGATCATCCGTTCACCTACTTCGTGTCTCACAAAGACACAGAGGTTGGAAGCTAAATCTCAGATTTGGACTCATCAGACCACAGGACAGATTTCCACCAGTCTAATGTCCATTCCTTGTGTTTCTTGGCCCCAGAAAGTTTCTTCTTATTATTGGTGTCCTTTAGTAGTGGTTTCTTTGCAGCAATTCAACCACGAAGGCCTGATTCACACAGTCTCCTCTGAAGAGTTGAAGATGTGTCTTACTTGAACTCTGTGAAGCATTTTTTGGGGGTGTCATTTCTGAGGCTGGTAACTCTAATGAACTTATCCTCTGCAGCAGAGGTGACTCTGGGTCCTCCTTTCCTGTGGCGGTCCTCATGAGAGCCAGTTTCATCATTGCACTATTTTCCGTATTGACTAACCTTCATGTCTTAAAGTAATGATGGACTGTCGTTTCTCTTTGCTTATTTGAGTTGTTCTTGCCATAATATGGACTTGGTCTTTTACCAAATTGAGCTATCTTCTGTATACCAACCCTACCTTGTCACAACACAACTGATTAGATCAAATGCATTAAGAAGGAAAGAAATTCCACAAATTAACTTTTAACAAGGCACACCTGTTATTTGAAATGTATTTCAGGTGACTACCTCATGAATCTGGTTGAGAGAATGCCAAGAGTGTGCAAAGCTGCCATCAAGACAAATGGTGGCGACTTTGAAGAATCTGAAATATAAAATATATTTAGATTTGTTTAACACTTTTCTGGTTACTACATGATTCCTTATGTGTTATTTCATAGTTTTGTCTTCACTATTATTCTACAATGTAGAAAATAGTAAAAATAAAGAAAAATCATTGAATGAGTAGGTGTCCAAACTTTTGACTGGTACTGTACATACATACATACTGTACATACAGTAGATACATACATGTATACAGTACATACAGTAGATACATACATATATACAGTACATATATACAACAGATGAAGGTGTTAGAGAGAGAGATCACAGTGCTTTATAAAAACCAGCACCTTTCTGTTTCTCTGTCAAGGTTAGCCAGGGAAGATAATAAATACATTGATGTGTGAGCATGTGTTTGTGCATGTGGGGAAGGAAGGGGGAGGGGTGACTCATCAAGATGAGTCATGTGCTGTGTGTGTGGAGGGCGAGGGGAGGGAGGTGGGGAGGGTCACAGGTCCAGCATATTCAAAAGGAGGGCGTGATGTGTGACAAAGGAACATTGAATGATAATGGCCTGAACAGCTTCCAAGGGCATAATATCTGGTGACCATATTATGCAGATCAAGTAGACATTCATCAGAGACTCCGCAGCGAATCTCATTTAATTTCATGAATCTGAGGCTCCTGTACACATCATATGGTATTTCTGAGAGGAACCCTAAATGATGGAACCCTAATTTCACCTCAGGAACTGAAACTGGGGACTGGGACAAGTGAAAGCAAAATGTCTGGGGCCCCTTACATAACAGTTTGATTGAAAAACACAGGTGATGTGTTTATGTCTTGAGGCACTGTGTGTGTGGACAGTGATATTTATGGCTCGATGGAAACAATTAAATACATTTTCATCAAAGCATTTCATACACACACCACACTCCTGCCTTTCACTCAGAGCTTTCAATCCCTCCCCCTCGCCCTCCCTCCCTTCTCTCTTTCCCCTGGAGAATAGGTGCAGATGAAAGGCTGACGTATTTCCCTGATGCCAGTGCTCTCACTTTCCATCTCCCTCGTCTCTACATCACTCCCTCCATCTTAAGCCAGAAAGTCACCCACCCATCTACATGACAGGAAACACATCATGATTTTCTTGCTCTATACATTTGACTATATAGTACCATAGTGCAAAATAGTGAAACATTGATGTAGTTTGGGTCTGAAATATCAGATATACTATATAGACAATCAAAATTAGAAAATGTGATTTGAGGAGACATTTTCTAGTTGTTGGAGATCAGAGAGCATCGCTACATTGTTTAAAAGTTATTAATTGCACGGCAATAACTTGTCATAAACTAAGTCAGACTTTGCGACTACTTTCTCCAAATGTAACTTTGTCTCGTCGTGAGTCGTGAGTCAGTGGTAGGAGGGAGTCTACCCTTAGCAAAGGCGTTTCTGTCTTACATAAATGACACCAATGACAAACACACCTACACAGTTTGGCATTGCTAACGGTCTATGCTGGCTGTATGACTCAGTGACAGGTGTTAGCAACATGAAGGTACAGCAGCCTTCTAATCTACCCCATATGGAATACTGACAAGTAGTGGGGCGATGATGACTAGCTACAGTACACTGACTATGGTGTTTCTCTCACCTCTCCTCAGTCAGTCACGTCTTTTACATCCAGGCTGCCTGCCTTCAGGTGATCCTTGTTAATTTATTATCACTCACCAAAAGAACAGTGGTATTTCAGAGGAGAGAAGAGGAGAGAGGAGCTGTGGGAAGGAGAGAAGCTGAGGAGAGCTGAGGAGTGGACAGGGTGGCAGAGAGGGAAGGAGAGGAAAAGAGAGGTTGGGCTAGGGAAGGAGAGGGAAAGAGGTTGGGGTAGGGAAGGAGAGGGAAAGAGGTTGGGCTAGGGAAGGAGAGGGAAAGAGGTTGGGGTAGGGGTAGGGAAGGAGAGGGAAAGAGGTTGGGGTAGGGGTAGGGAAGGAGAGGGAAAGAGGTTGGGCTAGGGAAGGAGAGGGAAAGAGGTTGGGGTAGGGGTAGGGAAGGAGGGGGAAAGAGAGGTTGGGATATGGAAGGAGAGGGGAGGAGAAGAGAGGCTCTTAGGAGAGGGTAGGGTAGGGAAGGAGACAATAGGAAATGAGAGGGAAGGATAGGGTGGGAGAGAAAAAGAGCGGAATGGAGAGGAAGGCAGAGAGGAGTTGAGGTGTGGGTAGGGAAGGAGATGAAAAGAAAGGAGAGGGGAGGAGAGGAGAGGAAAGGAGAGGAGAGGGAGACAGAAAGGAGCTGAGGAGAAGAGAGGAAAGGAGAGGGAGACAGAGGAGCTGAGGAGAAGAGAGGAAAGGAGAGGGAGACAGAGAGGAGCTGAGGAGAAGAGAGGAAAGGAGAGGGAGACAGAGAGGAGCTGAGGAGAAGAGAGGGAGACAGAGAGGAGCTGAGGAGAAGAGAGGAAAGGAGAGGGAGACAGAGAGGAGCTGAGGAGAAGAGAGGAAAGGAGAGGGAGACAGAGAGGAGCTGAGGAGAAGAGAGGAAAGGAGAGGGAGACAGAGAGGAGCTGAGGAGAAGAGAGGAAAGGAGAGGGAGACAGAAAGGAGCTGAGGAGAAGAGAGGAAAGGAGAGGGAGACAGAGAGGAGCTGAGGAGAAGAGAGGGAGACAGAGAGGAGCTGAGGAGAAGAGAGGAAAGGAGAGGGAGACAGAGAGGAGCTGAGGAGAAGAGAGGAAAGGAGAGGGAGACAGAGAGGAGCTGAGGAGAAGAGAGGAAAGGAGAGGGAGGCAGAGAGGAGCTGAGGAGAAGAGAGGAAAGGAGAGGAAGGCAGAGAGGAGCTGAGGAGAAGAGAGGAAAGGAGAGGAAGGCAGAGAGAAGCTGAGGAGAGGAAAGTAGAGGGAGGCAGAGAGGAGCTGAGGGCTGGAGAGCGAAGGAGAGGAAAGGAGAGAGAGACAGATGAGAGGAAGGGAAGCAGAGAGGATCTGAGGAGAGGAAGTTATAAATGAATGGTTGATCTTTTCTCTCACTGGTATCTGGATCTCCTGATGGGATGCCCCCAGGTGGTGATGGTAGGCAATAACACATCTGCCATGATGACCCTCAATACGGGGGCCTCTCAGGGGTGCGTGCTTAGTCCCCTCCTGTACTCACTGCTCACCCACGATTGCGTGGCCACGCACAACTCCATCATTAAGTTTGTTGACGACACAACTTTGGTTGGCCTGATCTCCGATGATGATGAGACAGCCTATAGGGAGGTCAGTGACCTGGCAGCGTGGTGCCAAGACAACAACCTCTCCCTCAATGTCAGCAAAACAAAGGAGCTGATCGTGGACTACAGGAAAGCACGCACCCCCATCCACATCGACGGGGCGGTAGTGGAGAGTTACTCCACATCACTAAGGAATTATCACGGTCAACACACACCAACAGTCGTGAAGAAGGCACTCCAACGCCTCTTCCCCCTCAGGAGACTGAAAAGATTTGGCATGGGCCCTCAGATCCTCAAAAGGTTCTACAGCTTGACTTGTTAATTGTTTACTCCATGTGTAACTCTTTGTTGTCTGCTCACACTGCTATGCTTTATCTTGGCCAGGTCGCAGTTGCAAATGAGAACTTGTTCTCATCTAGCCTACCTGGTTAAATAAAGGTGTTCTCATCTAGCCTACCTGGTTAAATAAAGGTGTTCTCATCTAGCCTACCTGGTTAAATAAAGGTGTTCTCATCTAGCCTACCTGGTTAAATAAAGGTGTTCTCATCTAGCCTACCTGGTTAAATAAAGGTGTTCTCATCTAGCCTACCTGGTTAAATAAAGGTGTTCTCATCTAGCCTACCTGGTTAAATAAAGGTGTTCTCATCTAGCCTACCTGGTTAAATAAAGGTGTTCTCAACTGTCCTACCTGGTTAAATAAAGGTGAAATAAAAAAAATAAAAAATACAAATACAGTATAGACAAGTTATCACTACTCACTGTGGATTTATTTCTCTATCTTTCTCTCTGCATTGTTGGAAAGGGCCCATAAGTAAGCATTTCACTGTTAGTCTACACCTGTTGTTTATGACGCATGTGACAAATCAAATCAAATAACTGACTTATTGATACAGTATATCCCTTGGCTATGTTGTGTTGCACTACTCTGCAGATAGAGGGGAACAATTGTCAATGTTTTGCTTCAATGCAGGTAAAGCTACAGCTCCAGAGATTTGATGTGCGTGTGTGTGTGAGAGAGAGAGCGAGAGAGAGCGAGAGATGGAAGGAGGAGAGGCAATGCAGAATACTGATGAGTGATGTTCCGTTCTGTGAGAGTGACGCGATGAGGGAAGGTGGAGATGAGGGAAGGTGGAGATGGGGGGGGGGTGGAGATGAGGTGGAGATGAGCGCAGGTAGAAATGAGTTGGAGATGAGGGGAGGTGGAGATGAGGGGAGGTGGAGATGAGGGGAGGTGGAGATGAGCGGAGGTAGAAATGAGGGGAGGTGGAGATGAGGGGAGGTTGAGATGAGGGGAGGTGGAGATGAGGGGAGGTGGAGAAGAGGGGAGGTAGAAATGAGTTGGAGATGATGGGAGGTGGAGATGAGGGGAGGTGGAGATGAGGGGAGGTAGAAATGAGGTGGAGATGAGGGGAGGTGGAGATGAGGTGGAGTGGGGCAGCAGCAGCTATGCTGGTGAATGCTGAGCCCTGTAGGGTCCCTCCCCTCTGCAGATGATGTGCATGTAACCAGCAGCAGGGAGGAATGAACAGAGCCAGGCTGGGGGGAGAGAGAAAGAGAAATTCACTAGTAATGCGGAGAGAAAATTACACAGGGGATGGGGTGGGTGCTCAACACGTACAGAAAGTGGCTTCCCCAATCCCTGCCTCTCTCTCTTTCTGACAGCTAGATGTGATTAGTGCTGCATTGGCAAACATTCTGTTGTAAGGAAATGGGGGGTACAACCTGCAGTAAGAGAAAAGGGGGAAGAGATATATGATGCTGAAGATCACACAGAGAGATTGGAGATGAGGTCCTAAGGAGTAGCAGGGAGGCAAAGCAGACCCGGTGACATATTTCCATTATACTCATTCATATTCATTCATAATCCCCTTAAGAGTGAACGTGTATATGTACAGTGGGGCAAAAAAGTATTTAGTCAGCCACCAATTGTGTGAGTTCTCCCACTTAAAAAGATGAGAGAGGCCTGTTCATCATAGGTACACTTCAACTATGACAGACAAAATGAGAAGAAAACAATTCCAGAAAATCACATTGTAGGATTTTTTATGAATTTATTTGCAAATTATGGTCACCTACAAACAAGCAAGATTTCTGGCTCTCACAGACCTGTAACTTCTTCTTTAAGAGGCTCCTCTGTCCTCCACTCGTTACCTGTATTAATGGCACCTGTTTGAACTTGTTATCAGTAAAAAAGACACCTGTCCACAACCTCAAACAGGAACACTCCAAACTCCACTATGGCCAAGACCAAAGAGCTGTCAAAGGACACCAGAAACAAAATTGTAGACCTGCACCAGGCTGGGTGATGATAAAAATTACAGGCCTCTCATCTTTTTAAGTGGGAGAACTTGCACAATCGGTGGCTGACTAAATACTTTTTTGCCCCACTGTATGTATGAATAAGAGAACTGACCAGCAGTACCGTTGATATGGCATGACTTATTAAAGGCTTCAACTCATCTACAACATCTTAGGTTTCTCTCTGAGATAGCTATTACTGTAGTTTTAGGAGGGATGTGTTATATGCTCTATTGAGAATGGGGGAAGAGGGGTTAACTGTTAAGATATCTTGGGTGTAGGAAATGAACAATTCCACTCGGACGGCGAGAGATGGTAAAAGAGGGAGAGAATTGAGAGACGGAGTGGAGAGATGAAAGCGATGGTGTGAATGAAGAGGACAAATGAAAGGATGTCTATCCACCATGTCAGAGCTGACTAAGCAACACTACTACACACTGGCCCTGTTCAATTAAACAGGGAGGTTAACTTCATTTCCCCGGAAGTTTACACATTTTGTTATAAAAGAAAACGCACAATTAGATACATTTTCTTACAGTATACAATGTCAGTTCTGACTAAAACCGTCAGAATGCACTTTGGTTAAATATGGTTCACATTGATCTGGTATACAAAGTAGAAGCATAGCTCTATACAGTTCTATAGCTTCCCAGAGGTGCCTCTAGATATTAGATGGCATTATGTGATATCTGCAGGGCTGAAGAGGGAAAAGAAGAGGTGAACTCAGTGGCTTTACATATCATTTTCTTAACCACTTACCAGTGCTTTCAAGAACTTCCCTTTACTCATCTAACGTCCCTATTTCGCTGTTATAAGGCTTCACCATTTATAGTGTCAGTGTATTTTATACCCCTCAGTATCCCCTGCACTTTTACTCCCTCCCTGTGTCACTTCCTACCTTCATTACTAATGAATCATCTGTCTCTTCCTCCATCCTCTCCCCTCTTTTCTCAGACACTGCAGACTTTCTCACTAAAACTCATTACAGACACATCAGCAGCCAACCAGAGTAGGAAGAAAACACAAATTATCCTAGATATGTAGAAAGAGTGGCGGAGAAAGTGATAGATAGAGAGAGGAATATACAGATGAAGAGGAGAGAAAGAAAGCAAGAGAGAGAGAGAGAGAGACAGAGAGACAGAGAGAGAGACAGAGAGAGACAGAGAGAGAGACAGAGAGAGAGACAGAGAGAGACAGAGAGACAGAGAGAGACAGAGAGAGACAGAGAGAGACAGAGAGAGAGACAGAGAGAGAGACAGAGAGAGACAGAGAGACAGAGAGACAGAGAGAGACAGAGAGAGAGAGAGAGAGAGAGAGAGAGAGAGGTGTCAATACCAAATGAAGAATATAATAAAAGCTTGGCAGTCTGGTTGACAGCATTATGAATAAATTACTAACAAGAACAATAAACGTGTAAAATATCACATGTACAAGTAATGAGAAGATTCTTTACTAAATACAGTTTCCGACAAGATCTCAAATCCAAAATGCTGGAGTATAGAGTCAAATTTACTATTTAAACATCGTTGTCCAAATACATAGGTTGGGGAGGATAAATGCAGAGCTATCTAAATGGTAATTTCACTTTTGAAATGTGCCCTGCCCTTTGTGAGTTTCTGAGGGCTGGCCTGTCGGTAAATTGCATTTATTAAACACATTTGCAAATATCTGGCATACAGTATTTCAATTAATGAAGCCAGAACACATATTCTACAGTAAATATCTCATTTAAGATTATGACTGAACTTGATTTGGTCAGTGGCAAATACAGGAGACGCATTGATGATCTGTGTTGTTTACCAATACCTCCTCCCCATAACAAATACCATCATCACAAATAGGTCAAAGCCAGAGGGATTATTAAGGATCCCACTTGGGGGATATCTCTTCTGAGTAAACCATGATTTCTCAGAGCTGTGATCTACAGAGGAGAACAGCCTGTCCCAAATGGCCTACAGGCCTGCTCAAAAGTAGTGCACTATATAGGAAATAGGGGGCCATTTGGGATGGTTCCATGGTTTTTGAGAGCTGTAATGAGAATAGGAGGTTTTATCCCTATATTGACTGGTGATTGGAGAGGTTGGTGCTAGTTAAATCTACGGCTCAGGTTACAGACACGGTTTACTATCACATAGTCACTTTACCCATCTATGACAGTTGAATAGCCTGGATTATAAAACATTTAATGGGAATCCAATGAGGATTGGTTAATGTTAAAATGACCTGGAAAACAATGTTCATACTGTTTATTGTTAATTTTTCAAACACACTTATTAACGTTATGCTTCAGTTTTTGTTACAATAACACAGCAATGATTCATGTTGTTAGAGATTAACTGTAAATTAAACATGATGACCTCCTGTTATATCACAGGAGTTCGTGTCTAATTAATTACAGCTTGCTGATGAGACAACACTACCCCCCACAAATAATTCATTTAAAATCAAATAAAAGGTTGGGGGCAACCAGATATGATATGAACATGTCATAAGCAATGGCAAAATGTGTAGAATTGCAGGAAATTAGCTTTAACAGTCAACTTCGGCACAGAAAAACAGTCCAACTTCTCATCTTTCTCATTTGGGGTGTGCCCTTGGTTGTTCATCGATGTGTCATTCTGGTCATGCACGCCACGACCGATGTAACCAGTTCATTAGCTAAGCAAGCCACTTGTAGCGAGCCAGTAACTCCTCCAGTGTGATGTACTGTATACGCAGTAAGTCAGGAAGCAGGTTGAAAAAGAGAGTTTAATAATAAGACAAGGTAGTGTACTGAATATGAAAACAAACCAATACTGCATGATGACTGAGGCTACTGAGGGCTAAATAAAGGGAATGTAATCAAGGTGATGAAGAAGTCCAGGTGTGCGTGATGATGGTTGCCAGGACCGGTGGTTAGTAGACTGATGACGTTGAGCACTGGAGAGGGGGAGTAGGCGTGACAGTACCTCTCCCCTACGCGTGGGTCTAGCCACAGGACAACGTCAGCCAGGAGGATGGCCACAAGGGCGAGGAGCGGGCCGGTTCAGACAGCGGAGATGGGACCCAACAGCGTTCCTGTGGACCGTACCCTCCCCAATCCATCAGATACTGAAGCCGACCCCCACAACGTTGGGAGTCCAGTAGGGACCTGACAGCATAGGCAGGGGTCCTATTGATGTCCAGGGGAGGTGAATGTGTATTGCAGGGAACGGCATCAGCCAGGGGACAAGGATCCACTGTCTTGAGGAGGGAAACATGAAAAGAGGGGAGATCCTGTTGTTGTTGGGGTGTTGTAAACGGAATGTTACCTCGTGTTCCAAACCTCCTGGGGCCAGAACCACTTGTCCACAGCAATGGCTTCGGTCTGGCTCGCTGTCCATGGGGCCAGGGCCAGCTGATATCCCAGGACGCACTGGAAGGGAGTCAGACCGGTGGAGGAGTGACGAAGTGAGTTCTGTGCGTACTCCCCCCCAGGGAAGGAACCGGGTCCACTCCCCCCGCTGGTCCTGACAGTAAGTTCTAAGGAACCTCCCCAGCTCCTGGTTGGTCCTCTCCACCTGCACTTTGGACTGCCCGTTGTACCCGGATGTGAGGCTGGCCGTGGCCCCAGCTTCTCCATGAAAGCTCTCCATACCTGTGACGTGGATTGGGGGCCACGGTCGGAGACAACTTACTCCAGAAGGCCATAGTGCCGGAAAACCTTCTGGAACAGTTCCTCAGCGACCTGGAGAGTGGTGGGGAGACCAGAGAGAGGGATAAAATGGCAGGATTTGGAGAATCTGTCCACAACAACCATAATAGTGGTAAATCCATCAAACGGAGTGAGATCAGTGACGAAATCAATGGACAGATGAGACCAAGGCCTCTGAGGCACCGGAAGGAGTTTCACTGCTGGAGAACATTGGGGAGATTTGGTTTGGGAGTTGACATAACGGGTGACGTCCTGCGCCAAGGTGGGCCACCAGTACTTATCACAGATGGATTGAATTTTGTGGGTGATACCTGTGTGTCCAGCGGAGAGCGATGTGTGTCCCCAGGTCAACAGCTGATCTCTTACTCCCGTGTGGACATAGATGCGTTCAGGAGGGCAGGTAGCAGGAGTAGGATCCCTCTCCAGAGCCAAGCGGATGTCCACATCTACGTCCCAAAGCACAGTGCCAACGATACAGGAGGCCAGAATGATGGGCTGGAGGGCACTTACAGGACTCTAAACCGACATAGAACAACAGGGTACGGGAAAGCAGGTGTTCCGGCATCCTGGTGCCCAGGCGGGGATTTTCATCCTCGACCAGGAGATGGTGGGGTTATGACGTTGGAGACACGGGAGGCAGGGGTTGACTTTGTGTATGGGTGTGGTGATGATGAGGAAGGGAAGGCTTTCCTGGTGCTTCGGTCCCACGGTGAGGGTGAGGGGTGCTGTGATGTGTGTGATTGTGCCGGATCCCAATGGTCGATTATCCAGGGCTTGGACTGGAAAAGGAGAGGACAGCGTATACGAGGTTATGTTCAGGGAGGAGGCAAGGGCCTGGTCAATGAAATTCCCTGTGGACCGGAGTCCACTAGAGCTGTAGAGACAACACCTGAGGGACAGCCAGCCAGTGAAATGGAAACCAGAAATGGTTTGGCGGAAAATGACGTTGGAATACTCATGCCTACCCTGGGAGAAGGAAGATCACAGGTCCGCCCCTCAAATCAAATGTTATTTGTCACATACACATGGTTACCATATGTTAATGCAAGTGTAGCGAAATGCTTGTGCTTCTAGTTTCGACAATGCAGTAATAACCAATGAGTAATCTAACCTAACAATTCCACAACAACTACCTTATACACACAAGTGTAAAGGGATAAAGAATATGTACATAAAGATATATGAATGAGTGATGGTACAGAACGGCATAGGCAAGATGCAGTAGATGGTATCGAGTACAGTATAAACATATGAGATGAGTAATGTGGGGTATGTAAACATTATATTAAGTGGCATTGTTTAAAGTGGCTAGTGATAATTTTTTTTACATCAATTTCCATTATTAAAGTGAGCTGGAGTTGAGTCAGTATGTTGGCAGCAGCCACTCAATGTTAGTGGTGGCTGTTTAACAGTCTGATAGAAGCTGTTTTTCAGTCTCTCGGTCCCTACTTTGATGCACCTGTACTGACCTCGCCTTCTGGATGATAGCGGGATGAACAGGCAATGGCTCGGGTTGTTGTTGTCCTTGATGATCTTTATGGCCTTCCTGTGACATCGGGGGGGTGTAGGTGTCCTGGAGGTTTGCCCCCGGTGATGCGTTGTGCAGACCTCACTACCCTCTGGAGAGCCTTACGGTTGTGGGCGGAGCAGTTGCCGTACCAGGCGGTGATACAGCCCGACAGGATGCTCTCGATCGTGCATCTGTAGAAGTTTGTGAGTGCTTTTGGTGACAAGCTGAATTTCTTCAGCCTCCTGAGATTGAAGAGGCGCTGCTGCACCTTCTTCACGACGCTGTCTGTGTGGGTGGACCAATTCAGTTTGTTCGTGATGTGTACGCCGAGGAACTTAAAACTTACTACCCTCTCCACTACTGTCCCATCGATGTGGATAGGGGGGTGCTCCCTCTGCTGTTTCCTGAAGTTCACGATCATCTCCTTTGTTTTGTTGACGTTGAGTGAGGTTATTTTCCTGACACCACACTCCGAGGCCCTCACCTCCTCCCTGTCTTGTCGTTGTTGGTAATCAAGCCTAACACTGTAGTGTCATCCGCAAACTTGATGATAGAGTTGGAGGCGTGCGTGGCCACGCAGTCGTGGGTGAACAGGGAGTACAGGAGGGGGCTCAGAACGCACCCTTGTGGGGCCCCAGTGTTAAGGATCAGCGGGGTGGAGATGTTGTTACCTACCCTCACCACCTGGGGGCGGCCCGTCAGGAAGTCCAGTACAGTACCCACAGGGCGGGGTCGAGACCCAGGCTTGATGACGAGTTTGGAGGGTACACTGGTGTTAAATGCTGAGCTGCAGTCGATGAACAGCATTCTCACTTAGGTATTCCTTTTGTCCAGATGGGTTAGGGCAGTGTGCAGTGTGGTTGCGATTGCGTCGTCTGTGGACGTATTGGGGCGGTAAGCAAATTGGAGTGGGTCTAGGGTGTCAGGTAGGGTGGAAGTGATATGGTCCTTGACTTGTCTCTCAAAGTACTTCATGATGACGGAAGTGCTTTGAGAGACTAGTCAAGGACCATACGTCTAGACAACCCTCTTCCCTAGAGGACCAGGGTTGGGACTCACCAGATAACGCTGAAGCTGGTGGCCCTCCTGGCCGCAATAGGAACTAAGCCCCAGCTGTCTCAGGTGACGCCGCTCTGCCGTGGAGATGTGTGTGGCTCCTACCTCTATGGGTTCAGGCTCTGCCTCAGTACAGCCAAAGGAGGATGATGAGGAGAGAGTTAGGCGCCGGCGCTCCCGAAGAAGGTTGTCTAGACGTATGGCCATCGCGATGAGCGCGACCAAGGAAAGGTTGTCGTCCAGGCACGCTAACTCTGTCTGGACCTCCCCGCATAGTATGAAATAAACCAAACCAAACTTTATTTGTCACATGTGCCGAACACAACAAGTGTAGACTTTACCGTGAAATGCTTACTTATAAGCCCTTAACCAACAGTGCAGTTGAAGAAGAAAAAAAGATTTACCAAGGCTAAAATAAAAAGTAATAATAATAATAAAATAGTAACACAATAAGAAAAACAATAATGAGACTATATACAGGGGGCACCGGTACCGAGTCAGTGTGCAGGGGTACAGGCTAGTTGAGGCAATCTGTACATGAAGGTGGGGGCAAAGTGACTATGTATGTATAGTCACTTCTCCCCCACCTACATGTACAGATTACCTCAACTAGGTAACAAACAAACAGCGAGTAGCAGCAGTGTACAAGAGTGGTGGGGTGGGGGGGGGGGGTCAATGTAAATTGTCTGGTGGCAATTTTTATGAATTGTTCAGCAGTCTAATGGCTTGGGGGTAGAAGCTGTTGAGGAGCCTTTTGGTCCTAGACTTGGCACTCCGGTACCACTTGTCGTATGGTAGCAGAGAAAATAATCAATAAATTAAGTGACTGGAGCCTCTGACAATTTTATGGGCGTTCCTCTGACACCACCTATTATATAGGTCCTGGATGGCAGGAGGCTTAGCCCCAGTGATGTACTGGGCCATTCGCACTAACCTCTGTAGCGCCTTACGGTCAGATGCCGAGCAGTTGCCATACCAGGTGATGCAACCGCTCAGGATGCTCTCGATGGTGGAGCTGTAGAACCTTTTGAGGATCTGGGGGCTCATGCCAAATCTTTTCAGTTTCCTGAGGGGGTTAAGGTTTTGTTGTGCCTTATTCACGACTGTCTTGGCATGATAGTTTGTAGAGTGATGTGGACGCGGAACAAGGAAGTTTCAAGGAACTTGAAACTCTCAACCCGCTCCACTACAACCCCGTCGATGTTAATGGGGACCTGTTTGGCTCGCCTTTTGCTGTTGTCCCTGATCAGCTCCTCTGTCTTACTCACATTGAGGGAGAGGTTGCTGTCCTGGCACCACACTGCCAGTTCTCTGACCTCCTCCCTATAGGCCGTCTCATCGATGTCGGTGATCAAGCCTACCGCTGTTGTGTCGTCAGCAAAATGAATGATGGTTTTGGAGTTGTGTTTGGCCATGCAGTCGTGGGCGAACAGGGAATGCTGTTGATGTGAGCCATGACCAGCCTTTCAAAGCACTTCATGGCTACCGACGTGAGTGCTACGGGGCGGTAATCATTTCGGCAGGTTACCTTTGCTTCCTTGGGCACAGGGACTGTGGTGGTCTGCTTTAAACATGTAGGTATTACAGACTCAGTCAGGGAGAGGTTGAAAATGTCAGTGAAGACACTTGACAGTTGGTCCGCACATGCTTTGAGTACACGTCCTCTTAATCCGTCTGGCCCAGCGGCTTTGTGAATGTTGACCTGTTTAAAGGTTTTGTTCACATCGGCTACCGAGAGCGTTATCACACAGTCATCCAGAACAGCATTGCTTGCCTCGAAGCGAGCGTAAAAGGCATGTAGCTCGTCTGGTAGGCTCGCATCACTGGGCAGCTCGCGTCTGGGTTTCCCTTTGTAGTATGTAATAGTTTTCAAGCTCTGCCACATCCGACGAGCATCAGAGCCGGTGTAGTAGGATTCAGTCTTAATCCTGTATTGACGCTTTGCTTGTTTGATGATTTGTCTTAGGGCAAAGCGGGATTTCTTATAAGCGTCTGGATTAGTCTCCTGCTCCTTGAAAGCGGGAGCTCTAGCCTTTAGCTCGATGTGGAGGTTGCCTGTAATCCATGACTTCTGGTTGGGATATGTCACTGTGGGGACGACGCCATCGATGCACTTAATGATGAAGCCGATGACTGGCGTGGTGTATTCCTTAATGCCATTGGATGAATCCCGAAACATATTCCAGTCTGTGCTAGCAAAACAGTCCTGTAGTGTAGCATCCGCGTCATCTGACCACTTCCATATTGAGTTAGTACTTCCTGCACGTAAGCAGGAATCAGAAGGATAGAATTGTGGTAAGATTTGACAAATGGAGGGCGGGGGAGAGCTTTGTATGCATCTCTGTGTGTGTAGTAAAAATGGTCTAGGATTTTTTTTCCCTGGTTGCACATGTGAGATGCTGGTAAAAATTTGGTAAGCCGCTTCTGGGTGAGAATTTTCTTCTTTCCTTATGGCCTTATAGAGTTGGTTGAGAGCGGTCTTAATGCCAGCTTCGCTTTGTGGTGGTAAATGGACGGCTACGAATAATAGTTATTTAAAATTAGACAGAAAACAAAACATAAAATTGCACAATTGGTTGAGAGAATGTAAAACGTCAGCCATGTTCTTCGGCGCCATCTTGTAATAGGGTGAAGAGCGCCGGCACATTCTATCCGCTTGAGGCTGCCATGGTCCGGAAGGTGAGGGTGTACTCAGCAGCGGTCTGGGCACCCTGCCGGAGTTGGAATAGTCGCACACATCCCTCTCTGCCCTCCGGTGGATGGTCGAAAACAGCCCTGAACATAGCCATGAACCTCTGGTAGGAACCCAGCTCTTCCTCTCCTCTCTCCCAGATGGCTGAAGCCCACTCCAATGCCCACCCGGTGAGCAGGGAAATGACCATGGCAACTTTGGACCTCTCGTGGTGGGGGCTTCCATCTGATGGGCAAAATAGAGGGAGCACTGGAGTAGGAAGTCAAGGCATTTGGATGGGGTGTTGTCATACTTGTACGGGAAGGACAATCAGGCATCGCCTTCCTGGCCAGACTGCTGGGTAGGCTGGGTGACTGGCTCGCTGAGACGGCTCATGCAGAAGGCACTCCGCTAGTTGAAAGTGAAACCTCTCAGGTGGTTGAGGCGGTGGAGGTTCACCGCGGTGGTTGTGGCGGTGAACCTCTTCCATAGCCACACCCAGTTGCACCAGCTGATCGTGGTGTTGGCGGAGTAGGTATCCCTGATCACCAATCGTCTGAGAGAGGACTTTTTCTTCTGCTGCTTCCATAACACTGAAGCAGTATTCTGTAATGTATATGCAGTGAGTCAGGAAGCAGGTGCTGAAAAGAGAGTTTAATAATAAGACAAGGCAGATGAACAAAACCGCCTTGATTCAGTCTTATGTTGCAAAATAATTTAAAATTGTGTTTTTTACATTGGATAAAAGTAGAAAATGGTATATCAAACAGTTGAGGAACAATGGGGAAGTAATTCTGCTTTGAAAATTGATCAACTTTGATCCCCACTTTTGAGAAAATGGACCTTGAATGTTTTGGTACAGTGTACCGGAGAGCTCCTTTGTCTACGTCCATTCAGCATCGTTTACACCCTTTTAAGCCTTAGCCCCACCCATCTCTTTAAGGATTCACATGTGAGGCTATGTGCTTAACAGAGTGAGTAGTTTAGTAAACAACCAAAGATTTCAAGACTAAAAGTGATAAAAGTAGTAGCCTACGATAAGGAAAAACTCCAGGTAAAAATACACATTATCTAGTCCTTGGCCTATATCCTAATCTGACTTTGGTGCAGGTAATGTTGTTCTTCACATTACCGTCTCTGCTAAACACACACTATATCAAATCAAATCCAATATTATTTGTCACATGCACAGGATACGGAAGGTGTAAATGGTACAGTGAAATGGTTACTCGCATAGTAGCAATATCAACAACAGAAAGTGTCCAGCAAAACAATGAACAGGCATAATTCCAACTCAAACTACTACCAATACAAACATTGTCATAGCTGTAGTATGAATCTCCAGGTAGCTAAAGCTAACCTACTAGGTTCAATGTTGGCTAGCTAACATTAGGCTATAACTTGCAATGCAAATGGATTTCTGAATCTAATAATATTACTACACAGATCATACATGTAATGTTAGTTAGCAAGTCAGCAAGATAATGTTCGCTAGCAAGCTAACAGTACACTTTAACTTGCAATGAAAACAACTTTCTGACAAAATTAGAAATGTATAATATCTGAAGATGTAGCTAGATTCTTACCCGTATGGATGACTACTTCACGGCAGACTGGAACCGTTTAACTCTGCTTTGTTTGTAGTTATATCCGTTTCACACTGACTGTGGCATATGCAGAAAGTAGCCCATCACTTTTTCCAACTGATCTGTTGATAGCGCCTGCTAAATTCAGGGCATCCATGTTGTTGAGAAAAGTAGCAAAACTTTAGTAGTTCTCAATGGCTAACGTTATATATTTCAAAATGGCGTGGTAGAAAGGATTATCAACACATACTGAGCAGCTCACGTTGCAGACAGAAGCATGCTACATGGCAGACCAATCCAAAGTCATCTCCTGACATGCCCAGCCCACCAATTATCTCAGCCAATCACGACTAACGGGAAGGTTCCTGGCTTTTTCCGTGGCTAAACCAACTAGGCTCGTAATTGAACAATTGTATTCATATTTACAGATGGAATAAAAAGTTTGTCATTAAGGCACAAAGTTCACATGTTCTAGATGGCATTTCTACCACAAAACACGTTTTGATAAATAAAATGTAAAAAAATTACATTCAAATGCCTCTCCTGTGAAGTAGTAAGTTAAACAGTTTTCCTTCTGAGTTTTTTAAATAAGTATGTTAGAAAGCAGCTTTTCTATGTTGAAATGGTGTGGGCGTACCCCAACAACAGAATGGTGTGGGCGTACCCCAACAACAGAATGGTGTGGGCGTACCCCAACAACAGAATGGTGTGGGCGTACCCCAACAACAGAATGGTGTGGGCGTACCCCAACAACAGAATGGTGTGGGCGTACCCCAACAACAGAATGGTGTGGGTATATACCGGTCATTCAAAGTATTAATGCGAGTAGACCACTGACTGGCCAGCTCATCCTCCTCAGAATGATGACATCATCCTCTATGAGGAAATAGCAAGCATTTTTGAGATACACATTTTTAAAAATGTTTAAGTGTTCGTTCTCCAATTGATGCTTTGGCTACAAATATGAGTATAGGATGAGTTAACATTATTTGTGTATGAGTTAACAGAATGTGTTCACTGGACATTTATTTTAAAACTGCTAAATAAATTCTCAGCCTCATGGCAACATGAGAAGAATAGCATGAGATGAGCTATAAAACAACACATTTTTATCTCTGTCCTATGGCAAAATGTGTAGAATTGCATGAAATTAGCTTTAACACTGCAAAAATGTATCTCAGACTCGTGACAAAATGTGTAGAATAGTATTATAAAACTGCAAATATTTCTCTCTGCCCCATGGCAAAATTGCTGAAATGCAGGAAGTTAGCTGTTTTCCCAACAAACAAACAAAATCCCTGTCCCAAACTTATCCTTCCACTTATACTGTGATTTTAAAATACCCCTCCATATACACCCACCCCCAGAGAGGCATAATAAGTCATATCAAACTGTGTAGAATGTCAGGAAATGCGTTTTGTCCAAAATGTATCCAAGGGAGGACATCCGGACACAGTCTACTGTTTGTCCCCCCCAATATCTTCACCACAATTTCGCCCTTGCCTCATAGTGCTCATCACTGCCTTTCTAAAAGTGCAAATGAAGGTCCTTACTACACCCCATCCTCCATTCATACCTCTCTCCCTTCCTTCCTTTCTCCTAACGGAACCCTAAAGCGTCCTCCTGTTGACTACATTTCCTCAGTGACGTAGGAGTCTACGTACATAATCCATGTAGGTGATGCTTTTCGATGAATGAGTGCCCCCTCCCATCCCCATCACTAGTACTATGGCTTGTCTATAAAAACAGAACGCGGGGAGAGCCCACTTATTTTCACCGGTAGGCTATCCACGATGCAAGGGGGCAATGCATGTGGATCAAACAGAGAAGCTTTCACCTATTACAGATGATCTGAATTTCTGATATTCATAATGATGATGCCATGCCTATGGTTTTTATCTAATGCAGTTACATTTCAATTGGTGAGCTACGATCATAAATAGAAGCATAGTTTTCAGTAGAATTGGGTCGGGTTCTACACAAGATGGGTAAGTGGCTTATTTTTGTCAGTGGTTGTTTGCATAATATTTTATATTGATTGTCACAATTGAAATAGTTTGTCAACCACGTTTTAAACAACAACAAATGTAAATAATTCACGACGGTTTAAATCAAGACTAATTTGCAAGCAAAAAGTACTTTATCTCTTCGTGCGAGCCTTTTCCTAAAACTGCGTTAGATATAGAGGCTCAAAGTTACTGCAGTGTGAGTCACTTTGGCGCACATGTGCAGTGACAGTTGATAAAGAGAGACGAATTTCCTGCGTGTGCGCTGACTGCACGTTATTAACCAGCCAGCCAGCATCCCAGACCGACCGCAGATAGCAAATCAATCCCCAGTTGATGCGTTTCTGTTGTTTGGGTACCACCGAGTTAAGGCTATCTGTGTAACACCCTGTTATTCATTCCCAATATTCAGAGTAGGCTACCACTTCGGTCTTGTTAAAAAGGTAAAGTAGACTAAACAGGAGAATGAGAGAAATATTCAAAATTGCTTTTCATCAACAGGCCAATCATTATAACCTGTAGCCTATACATTAGATTGTAGGATACCAGGCTATTTTACATGTTGACACGACAGAATCACATCAGAATGTCATTGAGTGCATCATCCTATGTCATTCTACATGTGATATTCCAGCAGCCTATCTATCGCTTAGGCATTAAGGGACTCTCCATCTCTTCGCCAGGTTTTTTTTCTCTCACGTTGACATGACATCGTGACGCGTTCTCAATTCTGCGTCATTCCTGCGCACACGGAGACAACTTCCAATCACCGATCAGAAGTCTTTAAAGAGACAGCGCGAGGCGTGACTAGGTCCGCATGCTGCAGTGCGAGCTCACCCTGCTCTGAGTAGAGCGCGGGAGAAGAGGGGGGGTGGGAAGGAGCGCCAGCGCCTGCGGGTCCTTTGAAATCTCCCCAAGGTAACAACTGTAGAACTGCACGGAATGATGACGACTTTGGGTCGAAAAACTATTCTCTCTGCTGATTACAGTCTTCTTCCTGTTGCTGGCTTATATCCACACCGGTACAAGTGATATGACATTGTAGGCTACTCAGAAGAATAAAGTCCCTGTCTATGCTCCAGTGAAAATTGATCACTAGCTACAGTATCTCTATGGAAAACCGAATAGACAGGATACTCTGAGGTAGACTTCCATTTGATCGTAGCTGTCCATGGTGCTGAAAAGTTACCTAGCCTCTTGCTACTAAAACATTCAATGTCTTCGAAACAAGATATAAGTAAACCCTGAGCAGCAAGTGCCTCTGTATGCTCAAAGAAAAGAAAGGAGTCTGTCCTGTGGGAAAACAAAACAGGCTACTCGGACTGAGGTAGCCTACTGGAGGGGAGCTGAAAGACCGGTACTCTCTTGCTAGTGTCTTGAAACAAGAGGTGTACCTGACTCCTGAATATTGATAGTCTTAGGAAATATAGGCTAATAAGACCATCAAATAGGTACTTAATTCTTCAAAAATAACAATTAGACACAGACTCAGACAACCGATGCATGCTGGTGTCCTACTGTTCCCGTTCTGATTTGGCCAAGTATCACTTCCGTCCGATTGTTGAGTTTTAGCTTTTGGTTAGAAAATTGATTTGACCAGCAGTGCCCGTCAACATGCCCAATTCAGAGCACACGTGCAAAGCTATCGAAAAGAAAGTGAGCATTTATGGAGGTGTTTACGGTTCTGTGACAGAAATTTGGCCAATGGGTCTCTGTCATTTGGGATAATCTCAATTGCATATTCCTTGGGTCCTCTCTCTTTGCCTCCTTCTCAAAACCTATTGGAGAAGGTCAGAGGGCCGGAATCTCTGGCTTTCTCATCTAATGGGGTTTGAGAAGGAGGCGAGGAGAGAGGACCCAATGGGTATGCAATTGAGATTCTCCCAGTGCGACTGCATGCTCCTTGCGTAGGCACTGGCCAGGCGTTGGACAGCGACACAAAAAGCTCTAAAATGACAGACTTTTGTTATATTTTTGGTGTGGGAAATGTAAGGTTATAACTTCGAGTTCTCTCTTATCTTCTTAGATAAACCCATATTATATATTCAGTGAAAAACAAATACAATAAATACCAATGAACTTTCAAACCATTGAGTCTGATAATGTGGGTATCTTGGTCATTATTTGTTCACTACTATGTTGTCACATAACATATTCTCTAGGTCAGACACAACAGGAGCTATGGCCAGAGTAGGACAAGACAACTACATCAGCACCACTAAGAGCCAGTACACTTACACAGCTTTTTAAGAATGGTTTCAAGCTTATTTCTAAAATACCAAAAGTATTGAGTAATTGATAATGTTGCATGGGTTTATGTTTTTGTTCCTATATGTTGTGATATTTCAGATGTAGAAATGCAATGTGATTGCTATTACAGTCAGTGCATCAATACCTTGGCTCTAGACTGCTTACTGCTTAAAACTCATTGTAACAGTCTACAGTCATGGCTACTGACGTCTGGCAAATCTCTACCCCGTCTGCCCACCAGGCCCATGCAGCTGTCTTCATGTGTATCCCTGGTGGATTGCGTGTCAAAGACAGAGAGCTAACATGTGTAGTTAGATCAAGTGTGAAGGTTCTACTGCAAAGCCCTACTCTGCAGTCTGTGGGGTCCCTCAACACACCAACAAGCCAATCCTCATTCACTATGCGTTTCCACAGTAAATCCTGTTCTCCCACTGTCTCCATGGTGACCGTGGCATTAGATTGTTACTGTAGCAACAGCACCACTGGTAACAGTCTACAGCCATGGTCGCTAGGGGGCAAACCTGCATCACATTGACAGGGGTGTGTAAGGAAGGCTGTGTGATGAGTTCCTCAGAGAAAGACTGGAAACGTCAAAACAGCTGCAGTGATGCTGTGACCTTTGACCTTAGAAAATGGGTATATTGTTTGAGATTACGAGGTTGTGATGAGGGCACAGTGTTTGTTACCAGCACTTTGGTGCATGTGCTGACTAGTGTAACAAGTCTGTTTAGAATACTGTGATTTGCTAATGAAGCAACCAAGAAATGCAGAGATCTACACTTAGACAAATAGATGGCTCTGTTCAGGACAAGCCTGACATTTCAGCAGTTAGACAGTGCAGAAACAGCCCAGCCTATTAGCAGTAGCATAATACAGGACATTGATTCCCCAGGCCTGTGAAAGAGAACAACGTGAACTTGATGACTTGTGCATGAAAACAGTGGTGTTATCTGGATTCTGATGTATTCTGCCTATTGAGATATTACCCTTAATCATTCAAGGATCCGTCACAAATATATATTAAACACATATCCTTGAGGGGAGAGGAAATAAGGAGATTCCTGTAGTTAGTGAGTGTGTATCATCAGAGCACAGCCCTGGGTTAGGTACACACTTATAAGCTGAAAATGAAAGACAGTGTGAAGCACAGGGAGTACACTGAACTCTAACATGGCATCTATTTTTCACCAGCCCACATAAGCCCTGATAGGAACAGACAGAGCAGTTCTGTGGAATACAGATCACTTCAAGAGCTACAATCATTTCTTCATGAGGATATTGAAGTATGTTTTTATCTCCATTATGTCTCTAGATCTTTTTCTGACTTCCTTCTTTATACAGGTGGTTCTGATCTTCTATTTCCTACTTTCTCTGGTTGTCCTGCTTTTTCTTTACCTAAAAGCAACACCGTTTAATATAAAGAAATGTTATGTATTCAATTAGCATTTTATAAAATGATGAACATGCATTTTGTCTGTCATTTTTGAAATGTTTGAATAATTTTTTACTCCTGTTGACCTTTCTGCTTTGGAGTAACGGCATATACAGGTCAAAATAATGGAAACACGAGTAAATGAGGGGTACAAAGTATATGCCCCCATAGGGTGACAATGCCCCCATCCACAGGGCATGATTGGTAACTGAATGGTTTGATGAGATGTAAACCATATGCCATGGTCGTCTCAGTCACCAGATCTCAACCCAATTTAACATGCATGGGAGATTCTGGAGCCACACCTGAGACAGCGTTTTCCACCACCACTAACAAAACACCAAATGATAGAATTTCTCATGGAAGAAAGTTGTCGCATCCTTCCAATAGAGTTCCGGACAATGCCGAGGTGCATTGAAGCTGTTCTGGCAGGTTATGGTGGCCCAATACCCTATTAAGACACTTTATGTTGGCGTTTCCTTTAGTTTGGGACCTGTATATGAAGCATCTCAGAGTAGGAGTGGTGATCTAGGATTTATTCATTGTCATCTAAAAGGCAAAACCGATCCTAAAATCAGCAATACTACTCTGAGACGCTTGATACACAGGGCCCTTGATAGGATCTGCATTACGTACGCCTGTAGATGTGGTGTGAACGTCCTCCCAAGGCTGCTAGGCTGAGTGCAGTCCTCATGATTAAGAGTGGCCCTACTCCCTGTACTGTAAGAGGCTACATGCTGATGCTCCACTTTGACAGCACATAAAGTCTTACTGTTCAAAGAGGAGCGATCAGACTGATGGTAGAACAGACAGACAGGGGATTGATGAGCACCAATTCCTTCTACACAGACTATATATACAAAAGTATGTGGACACCCCTTCAAATTAGTGGATTTGGCTATTTCAGCCACACACATGGCTGACAAGTGTATAAAATCAAGAAAACAGCCATGCAATCTCCATAGACAAATATTGGCAGTAGAATGGCCCTTACTGAAGAGCTCAGTGACTTTCAACGTGGCACCGTCATAGGATGCCACCTTTCTAACATGTCAGCTCATAAAATTCTGCCCTGCTAGAGCTTCCCCGGTCAACTGTAAGTGCTGTTATTGTGAAGTGGAAACGTCTAGGAGCAACAACAGCTCAGCCGCGAAGTGGTAGGCCACACAAGCTCACAGAACAGGACTGCTGAAGCATGTAAAAATCATTTGTCCTCAGTTGCAATATAGCACAAGAACGGGTTTACATGGACAAGCAGCTGCACACAAGCCTTAGAACACCATGCACAATGCCAAGAGTCGGCAGGAGTGGTGTAAAGCTCACCGCCATTGGACTCTGGAGCAGTGGAAATGCCTTCTCTGGAGTGCTGAATCACGCTTCACCACCTGGCAGTCCGACCAACTAATCTGCCAGGAGAAAGCTACCTGTCCGAATGCATAGTGCTGACTGTAAAGTTTGCAGGAGGAATAATAGTCTGTTTTTCCATGGTTCGGGGTAGGCCTCTTAGTTCCAGTGAAGGAACATCTTAAAGCTACAGCGAACAATGACATTCTAGACGATTCTATGCTTCCAACTTTGTGTTTGGGCAACCTCCTAACAACCTTCCTTTCCTGTTTCAGCATGACAATGCCCCCGTGCAGAAAAGTGAGATCCATACAGAAATGGTTTGTTGAGATCTGTATGGAAGAACTTCACTGGCCTGCACAGAGCCCTGACCTCAACCCCATTGAACACCTTTGGGATGAATTGGAATGCCGACTGCGAGCCAGGCCTAATTGCCCAACATCAGAGCCCGACCTCACTAATGCTCGTGGCTGAATGGAAGCAAGTCCCTGAAGCAATGTTCCAACATCTAGTTGAAAGCCTTCCCTGAAGAGTAGAGGCTGTTATAGTAGCAAAGGGGGGACCAACTCCATATGAATGACAGTGATTTTGGAATGAGATGTTCAATGAGCAGGTGTCCACTTACCTTTGGTCATTTAGTGCATCTTCAATACATGACAACTTAGGACACTGTGGGTGCATCCCAAAAGGCCATCTATGGGCCCTGCCCCTGGTCAAAAGGAGTGCACTATAGGAATATGGTGCCATTTGGGATGCAGCCTATAACAAAGTGAATGGCAGTAGCCTGAATGCCAGTAGTGTCTTCTTACCAGTCCTGAGATAGGCTGACCTTTCAATTGACTGAGGGGCACGACAACCACATGGCAGTAATGCTGTCGACTAGGGATTCCCTGTGTGGACTCTACATACTTCACCTAGGGGTTGTGTGTGTGTGCATTTGCATAAATGCAGGAAAAATCCTTCTCCAATTATTATTATTACTAATGCACTGTATCTGTTTACACTATGTCATGTCAGCACTTCAATAATGCCCTAAAGACACAGTTTGTCACTAAGGAGATTAAGTGTGAAAGAGTGTGAGGAAATTATTGAATTAAAGAGAAACTATGAGAGAAGAAGAACACAGACAATGACCAGTCTTTTTCTACAGGTATTTAAAAGCACTAGAGAGATAATCCATGGCAGCATTGTCCGGGGCTGGAATTTGGCAGGCTGATAAGAGACAGACTGACCTCCCACACAGAATTACTCATATCTTTACAACACTTCATTTTTCCTCCATCAAAGTATTTTATCCAACCTCCTAGCAACCTTCCTTCATATTCCTATCTATTCTGTCCGTGCCCACACACATTCTGCCCACACCCACCAGCTTTTTCTCACATTAACACTTACAGATCCCGGTGGAGCTGAAAACACTGAATAATCATTAACATTTATGACAATTCCCCCTCAGTTAACTTCCATCTGATTGTATGCTGATGATACGTGTACTAATTATTTGGAACTGCAAATAAGTTAGGCCAAGATGGTCCTTTTACATTGTATTCTTCCTTGATCAATGTCATCTGACATATCTTACCACTGAACTCGTCTAATTCCATCGTTCCTCCCCTCAGGAATGCCCACATTCAGCTGTTTGTTTTCCTGCCAATGTGGCAAAGGCCTCACCCAGCCCTCAACCCCCCCCTCCCTCCCACCCCCAAGCTCCCATTAACGTTGGGGAAAGTAGACGATACTGGATAGTATTACACATCATACAGTAGCAATCTAATTTGACAGCAATACTGTTAAATTGAGACTGTTTGTATGCTTATAATCATATTTTTCCACTGTAGATTCAACATTGGAAATTTTTGCCACAAATGCCATGTTGACATACCAATGCAGCACAAAGAGATGGGTTTCACAGCATACAACATAATTACTACCCGTAGTCACAGTCTTACCGACATAACGAACAACCAGGTTTCCAAAATTCAGCAGTCAAATGAACCAGATCCTCTTCTTTGTAGTGATATAATATTCTAAATGGAATATACCGTCTCCGGCCACGCCTGCGCTCCTCCAGCCGTGGCTGGCCCACTGCGCTCCTCCAGCCGTGGCTGGCCCACTGCGCTCCTCCGGTGGCTGGCCCACTGCGCTCCTCCAGCCGTGGCTGGCCCACTGCGCTCCTCCAGCCGTGGCTGGCCCACTGCGCTCCTCCAGCCGTGGCTGGCCCACTGCGCTCCTCCAGCCGTGGCTGGCCCACTGCCCTCCTCCAGCCGTGGCTGGCCCAGTCACATCGTCTGGAGTCCACACACATAGCCTCCAAGTCACTTTTGCAGAAAAACAACAGAAACAGAGTTCTCCCTTTGTTGTTGTGCAACTTGTCAAAATAGCAAAAGTGTGTCTGATGTTTGTAGATCTGTTCACATGTCTGTGTGAAAGAAAATAACTTTAACAACCCCGGAAAGAGAAGGATGACAAAATGAAAGAGGTGGAGGGAGGATGGCGCAAATGACGACCAGTCCCTCTAAAGATGTCAGACCTCTGAGTGAATGTTCTGTACACAGGAGGGCAACAGGGACTGATGGGGTCATTGGAGATGAAGGGAGAGCGGAGGGGAAGGAGGCTACTGTGACTCAGCTTCTCCGATGTCATGAAAATAAATGAGTAGATGAATACATCACATGGAGTGTTGCCTCTTCCCTAACAGGTGACAAACACACACGACCAGACCAGTTGCGGTCCGTGTAATTTATGATAAGAAGGGAGGACACGTTTTTTGTATTTCTTATTTCTATTTCTTATTTCTATTACAGCATATTGGATGACTGTCATTCATATTCCATACACCCAGCTCAATGTAACAGTGATAAGTTTAGGCTACTACATGATTCTTGAATTTTCCCTATACCCATCATGAGGTTGCTACAACCTAGCCTATGAATGAATGTTTACAATGTAGGTGCATACAGGTCCAGGGAAAATGTTGAGGTGACACATTCAATACCCCTTTGCACACTATTCCCTGCATCTAGCTGATCTAGGGTAGAATCATTAGTCCAACAGTTGCAAACAAGTTTCTATTGGACAAATTCAGTTGTTTATTCCAGTTACGCTCCGTTTGCTTCTGTTTAAGAAACGTTTTCCCACAGAATCAGCGGAATGAATACACACCTGATCACGAGTAAACATGGTTCACTTTCATAGCAGCCACATTGTATCCCTTCTCGCATCTATGTGCTCCCCTCCTCTCACCTTTTCCCTTCACTTTTGGACTTCAATGCACAACACATCAGCTGTATGTGACCAGGTGAAAAAACCTATACGAGCCAAACCATATCATAACCACTACACACAGCCTACATTGTGGTCACCATATTAGTTAAAGTAACGTCATAGTCAACATAGCTAATAGAACTAACGTGTTAGTAAACCTGCTACAATTATGCAGTAAAGTTAGTGTACAGTCAGTAAGCAGTTAATTCATTATCTGATCCTTTGATTGGGTGGACAACTTGTCAGTTCATGCTGCAAGAGCTCTGATAGGTTGGAGGACATCCTCTGGACGTTGTCATAATTACTGTGTAAGTCTATGGAAGGTGGTGAGAACCATGAGCCTCCTAGGTTTTGTATCGAAGTCAATGTACCCAGAGGAGGACAGAAGCTAGCTGTCCTCTGGCTACACCATAGTGCTACCCTACAGAGTGCTGCTGAGGCTATTGTAGACCTTCATTGCAAAACAGTGTGTTTTAATCAATTATTTGGTGACGTGAATATATTTAATACCGTTTTATCTGAAAAGGATCACTTTTGAAATGTTTTCCAATTTTATTTGCATGAAATTCACTGAGGAGAATGGTCCTCCCCTTCCTCCTCTGAGGAGCCTTCTCTGGACCAGAAAAACAAACAAACAAACAAGCACATACTAGGAGTCTGAAAGTAAGCAATCAGTTGGTGCAATACATCTTTGGGTTTTACAAAAGTGCTATTTAAGATATACTACAGTGGAGGCTGCTGAGGGGAGGACGGCTCATAATAATGGCTGGAATGGAACGAGTGGAATGGCATCAAACACATAGAAACCATGCGTTTGATATATTTGATACCATTCCACTGATGCCGCTCCAGCTGTTACACTGAGCCCGTCCTCCCCAATTAAGGTCCCACCAACCTCCTGCGATACACTATGACCTATATATTAACACATATCTTAAATGTTTTATTGTATTTGGGGGATATCAATATAATGGTTTTGGGTGACCAACATAGGAACTGGGTTACAATAAACACCAGCTGACCGTACAGCGCAAACTGATAGCAGTCAAACGCCTACGTAATCCATGACACCTGTTGCCTTTGAGAAAGGAAAGGGAAATACCTAGTCAGTTGTACAACTGACTGCATTCAACTGAAATGACTTAGTCACGTGACACATGTGCACAGGAAGCTCATAAGCAGTCAAAAGCAGTCATAACCCCTCCATAACCCCACCCTGGCCAATCCTGCCCTAGGGACAGGAAACGGGGAGCTGCTGGCAGAAGAAACATGATGGCAAAAACATTTGGAGAGAAGAGGGAGAGGGGGAGGGATGCCAAGGGAGATGGAAGAGAGTGGAGTCACATTCCCCAAACATCTGGAAACAATTACACACACTGAATACAAAAAGCACACAGGGTTCTTGGAAGGACACCCCCAAGCACACTCACCCACTACACTGCCATACAAAACAGTGATAAATCAATCCCCCATGAGCTCTGGTGATTTAGCAGCACTATCAGAGTGGGGCTAAAACACACTGGCTATGCAGATTTCTCCATCTAGTGGCCACTGCCTCCCACTTCATCTCTGGTCCAATGAACCTGTGGTGCAATATGTCTGACACAATACACCACAGATCATACGGGGAGAATTTTCTCACATAACATGTTTTTCTGCATTTGGCCATATATGTGCATTGGATCAGAGTCTCTGTGGAAGGCAAGTGTGAGAGCAGAGGTGGTGCAAATACTTGGGTTACTTCAGTTACCAAGAAAAGAAGCAAATGGTTTGAAACAGAGGAAGTACTACCTAGACATATTGGTTTAGCATGCTCATTTCTGTCTCCATTTAAAAACATTATTCCGTGCCTGTGCTTAATAAACATATCCCAGGGCTGTGGACAGGTACAGTGCTATAGTGTTTATGTTTTAAAAGATGTAGGTAGGGATTCTCTGTGGGTAAGGATCCAGACACTGGACAATAAAGAAGTAAACAGCGAAGAGAGATACTAGAGAGGATATTCAGTTTGGCTTTGCAATCCACAAAAGTTTACTCAGCTTAATTAAGTTTGATATTTTCTCTGCAGATCCTACAAGCATTAGGGAGTGAAGATTCTTTATTTATCTGTTGAATGCAATCTCCCTCCAAATCCCCACCTCCCAATATGTCAATTATACCTCAACTGAAAGAACTCTGTTTTCCAATGCTTCTATTCAAACCAGCAAGACAACAGTCAGTAAACAAACACCTTTATAACTCACTAGCTAGCCTTGTGAGGGAAACGCTGAGGTGTCGAGCATGGTGTAATGTGATATTATATACAGTGACGTAGCTCATTACCCAATACAACATCGAGGACCTGGGCATCTGGTGGGACCAGCAGTATCTAGCACCTGTGCTTGTGATTCGAATGAGATGCGGCTGTGACTGATCTGAGTAGAAGCTGCAGCACAGCAGGCCTTGTCGGGGGGGGGGGGGATTGTGACATCAGAGGGGTGCCGTACGTGTGACATCAAAGAGACTGTGGTAGATAACCTAGGGAGATGTACTCAGGGAACCAGCCTAGGCCACATCTCACACACACACACTGAAAGACTCCTGTCATTAATAAATAATGAGTGGAGAGCAAGTCGTGACTGACTAATACACAGCCCTAACCAGGAGCTCCTGTCTGACACACGCTTCTAACTGCTACTGATTGGTAGACATGTTGGTTAAAATATTAAATATCCTTCTCTCTCTCTCTCTCTCTCAAACTTTGATGCAGGAATGTCCATTCCATCAGGACAGTAAATATAATGGAGGGGTATCTGAGGTGAAGTGTCTCTGGTTCTCTGTACTGCTCTCTGTCTCCTGGGGGAGGTGAGGTGTTGAGCAGGGCTCAGAGTGAAAGCCCTCCTGAGCTCCAACAGCAGCGGAGGTGTACATGTCATTCTCCCTGACAGCCAAAAGGGGCGCACTGGTTCTGTCCACACAGTTTAGACTGCTGTGAGGGAGTGGAGGTAGGGGCTGGCTGTGAGCCAGTCTTCTGTAGGGAAACAGTGGGAGAGAGTTAACATTTGGAACTGTGACAGTGCCTACCCCTAATAGTACCTACTCCTGATACAATGACAGGAAAACTCACAAGGAATGTTCATAGCAAGGAAATATTCCTCCAAGGAGAATGCATACATTTGATTGTTGACATTTACAAGTCATTGAACATCATTTCAAACAGGGTCAGATATGCAACTTTGAATCAACACAAATCAAAGAAGAAATGTAAAATCATGAAATGTGTTCTGTTGTCAGTGTACCGCTGGGTGTCACCATGGTGACGCGCTCGCTCTTAGTAAGCGCTTCCATTTAAGGCACATGACACACACACACACACACACACACACACGAGAGGCTTCAAGCATTTTGTACACATTTGGTTTCACCCCCACCCCCCAAGTAATTCGTCTTCTGCCCTACTCACCTGTGTCTGTTTGCGTGTGGGCCGAGCTGGTTGGTTGTCGGGGTGGTTGGGCGCCCATGGCCCCAGGCTCTGATTGGAGTAGAAGTCCATGGGGTACACCTCCTGCCAGCCCACCTGCTGCAGAGCCACAGCTGCCTGGTAGAGGAGAAGAGGGGAGGGAGATCAGAGCAGAGAGGACAGGACAGCAGAGGGGAAGACAGGAGAGAAGACAGAGGATAAACATAGATCATCTGCACACATAAACAACACAACCAAGAGAGAGGGCTTCCAGCAATCCATTCATTAGTCCTGTCCTTTTACTACTGCCCAACATACTGCCCATTATACTGCCAAACATACTGCCCATCATACTGCCCAACATACTGCCCATCATACTGCCCATCATGTTGCCCATCATTCAGTACATACCGCCCATCATACTGCCCAACATACTACCCATCATACTTCCCATCATTCAGTACATACTGCCCAACATACTGCCCATCATTCAGTACATACTGCCCATCATACTACCCATCATACTGCCCAACATACTGCCCATTATACAGCCCATCATTCAGTACCTACAGCCCCTCATACTGCCCATCATACTGTAGATACAGCCCATCATACTGAACATACAGACCATCATACTGCCCATCATACTGTACATACAGCCCATCATACTGAACATACAGACCACCATACTGTACATACAGCCCATCATACTGCACATACTGCCCATCAAACAGCCCATCATACTGTACATCATACAGCCCATCAAACTGTACATCATACTGCCAAACATACTGCCCATCATACAGCCCATAACTCAGTACATATAGCACATCATCCAGTACATACTGCCCATCATACTGTACATACAGCCCATCAAACTGTACATACTGCCCATCATTCTGCACATTAAACTGCCAATCATACTGTATGTACAGCCCATCATACTGCCCATCATTCTGCACATTAAACTGTACATACAGCCCATCATACTGCCCATCATTCTGCACATTAAACTGCCAATCATACTGTACATACAGCCCACCATACTGTACATACAGCCCATCACACTGTACATACAGCCCACCATACTGTACATACAGCCCATCACACTGTACATACAGCCCATCATACTGTACATACAGACCATCATACTGCCCATCATTCTGCACATTAAACTGCCCATCTTACTGTACTTACAGCCCATCATACTGTACGTACAGCCCATCATACTGCCCATCACACTGTACATACAGCCCATCACACTGTACTATACAGCCCATCATACTGCCCATCATACTGTACATACAGCCCATCATACCGTACATACAGCCCATCATACTGTACGTACAGCCCATCATACTGCCCATCACACTGTACATACAGCCCATCACACTGTACTATACAGCCCATCATACTGCCCATCATACCGTACATACAGCCCATCATACCGTACATACAGCCCATCATTCAGTACATACAGCCCATCATACTGCCCATCGTAATGTACATCATAGAGCCCATCATACTGTACATACATGTCATCATACTGTACATACAGCCCATCATACTGTACATACAGCCCATCATACTGTACATACAGCTCATCATACTGTACATACAGCCCATCATACTGTAGATACAGCCCATCATACTGCCCATCATACTGTAGATACAGCCCATCATACTGTACATACAGCCCATCATACTGTAGATACAGCCCATCATACTGTACATACAGCCCATCATACTGTAGATACAGCCCATCACACTGTACCATACAGCCCATTACACTGTACCATACAGCCCATCACACTGTACCATACAGCCCATCATACTGTACCATTCAGCCCATCACACTGTACCATACAGCCCATCACACTGTACCATACAGCCCATCATACTGTACCATACAGCCCACCTTACTGTACCATACAGCCCATCATACTGTACCATACAGCCCACCACACTGTACCATACAGCCCATCACACTGTACCATACAGCCCATCACACTGTACCATACAGCCCATCACACTGTACATACAGCCCATTACACTGTACCATACAGCCCATCACACTGGACCATACAGCCCATCACACTGTACCATACAGCCCATCACACTGTACCATACAGCCCATCACACTGTACCATACAGCCCATCACACTGTACCATACAGCCCATCACACTGGACCATACAGCCCATCACACTGTACATACAGCCCATCACACTGGACCATACAGCCCATCACACTGTACATACAGCCCATCACACTGTACATACAGCCCATCACACTGTACCATACAGCCCATCATACTGTACCATACAGCCCACCACACTGTATCATACAGCCCATCATACTGTACAAAGTTCATAATCAAGGCTTGGGGCCAGTTCCATTCCAGTCATTTTCCATTGAGAACATGTATTCGATTTAATTACTGAGCTGTCTGTAGTTGTTCTTTTCAATTCATGATTTCAATTCCTACTCATTTCCACAAATGACTGGCATTGGCATGTCATTGAGGTAGGGAGTGGGCTGATGGAAAAGGCAGAAGTGTTAGTGTTGGCCGAGAAGGAACAGTGAGGGAGAAGAGCACTGTATGGGGCACAGCTTTATTCAGAGAACCATGGGACAATGTCTGACTTCACACATGCCAGACAGGTGTCAAAATATTGAGTGGGTGTCACTTTATTTCTACCTACCTAATTGTCTGCTTCCTAAATGGCAACCTATTCCCTTTATAGTGCACTATATAGGGAATAGTCGTTATAGTGCACTATATAGGGAATAGTCGTTATAGTGCATTATATAGGGAATAGCCTTTATAGTGCACTATATAAGGAATAGGGTGCCATTTAGGACACACGCTGTAGTGCGGAGCAAAACAGGTGTTGGAGAGGAACTAACACACTTTACCATGTGCGAGAATTACTTTGAGCCAATACTGGCTATGAATGGCATTAGTGAACATTAAGATAGAGATAAAAAGATAATTCAATTTATAATACAGAAGATTTTCTAATTATCTCTATTAAAAAGACACGGGTCATGGAGAGATTTAATTTGATAAACAATTATGTAAATGATAAACAACTCTTGTATTGTACATGTTCTGCCTACAATTTCAATCATTTCCCCTTTGTTATCATGTTAAACCATGTCAATACTAGAGCCTGGACGATACCAGTATTGTGGCAAGGAAACAAATCACAAACCTTATTTAACTTTCAGGAAAACAGCCCTAATGCTGGAAATAAACGTCATTTTGTTGTCATCCAGAGTCACATGTATTTATTTACCAAGCTATATCACACAGTATTTTACATTCAGCTGGTTTTTAAAGGACCAAAGAGTTGTCTGCTTCATGTTTTCATTTTTTGCCATGGAAAGAATATTGCAATACTGGTATCATCACAGCTCTAGTCAATAATGTAATGTATTCTTATCAATCACTCATTTCTCTTTCATCTAGTTTCCCCTTTCCTTTCCTCTCATCTCTACTCTCTTCAGCTCCAATCTATCTCCTCCCTCCCTCTCCCTCTCCCTGTGTAAACTAGCTGCTCCTGCTAATCCCTTCACTGACAGGAGGCAAGTGTGTCTTATTGACTATAAATATAACATGAGACGCTCTGAAAATAACCACTGCTCCCTCTCCACTCATATCTCTCTCTTCCCTCTCCTCCCCCATCCACCAATATCTCTCTTCCCTCTCCTCCCTCATATCTCTCTCTTCCCTCTCCTCCCTCATATCTCTCTCCTCCCCATCTCTCTCCTCCCTCATCCGTCCATATCTCTCTTCCCTCTCCTCCTCCATCCCCCCATATCTCTCTGCCCGCTCCTCCCTCATCCCCCAATATCTCTTTTCCCTCTCCTCCCTAATCCCCCATATCTCTCTTCCCTCTCCTCCCTAATCCCCCATATCTCTCTTCCCTCTCTTCCCTAATCCCCCCATACCTCTCTTCCTCATATCTCTCTTCCCTCTCCTTCCCATACCTCTCTTCCTCATATCTATCTCTTCCCTCTCCTTCCCATACCTCTCTTCCTCATAGCTATCTCTTCCCTCTCCTCCCTCATCCCCCTATATCTCTCTCCTCCCTCATATCTCCCTCATCTCCCCAGTTTCTAATGCGCCACAGAGGAAAGCAGGGAAAACAGACGCAGATAGTCTATTAGAGAAGAGGTGAATTAACTTATCAAACGTACACACACAAACGCAGACAGAGCAAATAATTCATATGTATTGATAGTATCTGAAAAGGGCCGTCAAGGAAGCCCGGGAACATCTTACTAGAAGGCTTCTGAACACAAATGAACGTCAGGGAGGGATATTACTACTGGGCGAATCACAGTCACACAGCGTCTGTAGTATTAGTCAATATCATAGCAGCAGCATAAACCGTGCATGATCACAGATATGGAATGTACTGACCTTGGACCATAGCTTAAAATAAGACCATGATGATGCTAATGCCCATATAACGGGCACCTTTCCCATTAGGAAACTAACCTAATATCTAAGACAATTAGTGTCTTAGTCACAATGTAAACTGTACATTTTAAGCGTATGACTCATTTTTAAACAGTAATGACTGATAGTGCATACATTAACACCTCTTCGTGTCTCTAAAATGCAGCCCACCTCATATTTATACTCCTGGGCTTGATATCACTGTGAAACCAAAGCCTGTCTTAAGGGACGCACTACCTCCATAGGAGTACAAAAACAAACATTTGCTTATCAGATCCATCTCTTCCTGGTTAGAAAAACAAGCTGCAGCTGGGGTGCAGTGTGGCGAGGCCCCCAGCGAGGGGAGCTGGTCTGCTGTGCTGTGGTGTGAGAGAACACCAGTCAGTCAGTCAGAGAGAGAGAGAGAGAGAGAGAGAAAAGTACAACCATTGAAGAACAAAACACCATTTTAAATACAACCAATATTTATATGTTTATTTATTTTCCCTTTTGTACTTTAACTATTTGCACATCATTACAACACGGTATATAGACATAATATGACATTTGAAATGTATTTATTATTTTGGAACTAATGTTTACCGTAAATGTTTTATTGTTTATTTCCTTTACGTTTTATTATCTATTTCACTTGCTTTGGCAATGTAAACATATGTTTCCCATGCCAATAAGCACCTTAAATTTAAATCGAATTGAGAGCAACAGAGCTGAAAGATAGAACATAGGGGCTTCTACTGAAGAGCTTGGTCCATACCCGCCTCTCTCCCCAGACCCATCCAGCCCACCTCTCTCCCCCCAGCCCCATCTAGCCAGCCTGCCTCTCTCCCCAGCCCCATTCAGCCTGCCTGCCTCTCTCCCCAGCCCCATTCAGCCTGCCTGCCTCTCTCCCCAGCCCAATCCAGCCAGCCTGCCTCTCTCCCTCAAGACCCATCCAGCCAGCCTGCCTCTCTCCCCCAGCCCCATCCAGCCTGCCTCTTTCCCCAGCCCGAAATCAGCCAGCCAGCCTCTCTCCTCAGCCCATTCAGCCAGCCTGCCTCTCTTCCTAGCCCCATTCAGCCAGCCTGCCTCTCTCCCCAGCCCCAGCCGGCCTGCCGCTGTCCCCAGCCCAATCCAGCCAGCCTGCCTCTCTCCCCCAAGCCCCATCCAGCCAGCCTGCCTCTCTCCCCCAGCCCCATCCAGCCTGCCTCTCTCCCCCAGCCCCATCCAGCCTGCCTCTCTTCCCCAGGCCCATTCAGCCAGCCTGCATCTCTCCCCCAGCCCCATCCAGCCTACCTCTCTCCTCACAGCCCCATTCAGCCAGCCTGCCTCTTTCCCTAGCCCCATTCAGGCTGCCTCTCTCCCCAGCCCAAGCCAGCCTGACTCTCTCCCCCAGGCCCATTCAGCCAGCCTGCATCTCTCCCCCAGCCCCATCCAGCCTACCTCTCTCCCCACAGCCCCATTCAGTCAGCCTGCCTCTTTCCCTAGCCCCATTCAGGCTGCCTCTCTCCCCAGCCCAAGCCAGCCAGCCTGCCGATCCCCAGCCCCATCCAGCCAGCCAGCCTGCCTGCCTCTCTCTCCAGCCTCATCCAGCCTGCCTGTCTCTCTCCCCAGCGCAATCCAGCTAGCCTGCCTCTCTCGCCAGCCCCAGCCAGCCTGCCTCTCATGCCAGCCTCATCCATCCAGCCTGCCTCTCTCCCCCCAGCCCCATCCAGCCTGCCTCTCTCCCCCCAGCCCCATTCAGCCAGCCTGCCTCTCTCCCCAGCCCCATTCAGCCAGCCTGCCTCTCTCCCCAGCCCCATCCAGCCTGACTCTCTCGCCAGCCTCATCCAGCCAGTCTGCCTCTTCCCCTAGACACATCCAGCCAGCCAGCCAGCTTGCCTCTCGCCAGCCCCAACCAACAAGCCTGCCTCTCTCCCCCCAGCCCCATCCAGCCAGCCTCTCTGTCCCCAGCCCCATTCAGGCTGCCTCTCTCCCCAGCTCCATTCAGCCAGCCTGCCTCTCTCGCCAGCCTCATCCAGCCAGTCTGCCTCTTTCCCCTAGCCCCATCCAGCCAGCCAGCCTGCCTCTCTCCAGCCCCATCCAGCCAGCCTGCCTCTCTCGCCAGCCCCAACCAGCCAGCCTGCCTCTCTCCCCCCAGCCCCATCCAGCCAGCCTCTCTCTCCAGCCCCATCCAGCCAGCCTCTCTCTCCAGCCACATCCAGCCAGCCTCTCTCCTCAGCCCCATCCAGCCAGCCTGCCTCTCCCCAGCCCCATCAAGCCAGCCTGCCTGCCTCTCCCCAGCCCCATCCAGCCTCTCTCCCCAGCCCCATCAAGCCAGCCTGCCTCTCCCGAGCCCCATCAAGCCAGCCTGCCTGCCTCTCTCGCCAGCCTCATCCATCCAGCCTGCCTCTCTCCCCCCAGCCCCATCCAGCCTGCCTCTCTCCCCCCAGCCCCATTCAGCCAGCCTGCCTCTCTCCCCAACCCCATTCAGCCAGCCTGCCTCTCTCCCCAGCCCCATTCAGCCAGCCTGCCTCTCTCCCCAGCCCCATCCAGCCTGTCTCTCTCGCCAGCCTCATCCAGCCAGTCTGCCTCTTTCCCCTAGACACATCCAGCCAGCCAGCCAGCCAGCTTGCCTCTCTCCAGCCCAATCCAGCCAGCCTGCCTCTCTCGCCAGCCCCAACCAACCAGCCTGCCTCTCTCTCCCCAGCCCCATCCAGCCAGCCTCTCTGTCCAGCCCCATCCAGCCTGCCTGCCTCTCTCGCCAGCCCCAACCAGCCAGCCTGCCTCTCGCCAGCCTCATCCAGCCAGCCTTCCTTTCCCCAGCCCCATCAAGCCAGCCTGCCTCTCTCGCCAGCCTCATCCAGCCTGCCTGCCTCTATCCCCAGCACCATCCAGCCAGCCTGCCTTTCTCGCCAGCCCCATACAGCCAGCCTGCCTCTCTCCCCCAGGCCCATTCAGCCAGCCTGCCTCTTTCCCTAGCCCCATTCAGGCTGCCTCTCTCCCCAGCCCCATCCAGCCAGCCTGCCTCTCTCCCCAGCCCCATCAAGCCAGCCAGCCTGCCTCTCCCCAGCCCCATCAATCCAGCCTGCCTGCCTCTCCCCAGCCCCATCCAGCCTCTCTCCTCAGCCCCATCCAGCCTCTCTCCTCAGCCCCATCCAGCCTGCCTGCCTCTCTCCCCAGCCCCATCAAGCCAGCCTGCCTCTCCCCAGCCCCATCAAGCCAGCCTGCCTGCCTCTCCCCAGCCCCAGCCTGCCTGCCTCTCCCCAGCCCCATCAAGCAGGCCTGCCTGCCTCTCCCCAGCCCCATCAAGCCAGCCTGCCTGCCTCTCCCCAGCCCCATCAAGCCAGCCTGCCTGCCTCTCCCCAGCCCCAGCCTGCCTGCCTCTCTCCCCAGCCCCAGCCTGCCTGCCTCTCTCCTCAGCTCCATCAAGCCAGCCAGCCTGCCTCTCCCCAGCCCGCCTGCCTCTCACCCCAGCCCCATCAAGCCAGTCTGACTCTCTCCCCAACCCCATCAAGCCAGCCTGCCTCTCCCCAGCCCCATCAAGCCAGCCTGCCTGCCTCTCCCCAGCCCCAGCCTGCCTGCCTCTCCCCAGCCCCATCAAGCCAGCCTGCCTCTCCCCAGCCCCATCAAGCCAGCCTGCCTGCCTCTCCCCAGCCCCATCAAGCCAGCCTGCCTGCCTCTCCCCAGCCCCAGCCTGCCTGCCTCTCTCCCCAGCCCCAGCCTGCCTGCCTCTCTCCTCAGCTCCATCAAGCCAGCCAGCCTGCCTCTCCCCAGCCCGCCTGCCTCTCTCCCCAGCCCCAGCCTGCCTCTCACCCCAGCCCCATCAAGCCAGCCTGACTCTCTCCCCAACCCCATCAAGCCAGCCTGCCTCTCCCCAGCCCCAGCCTGCCTGCCTCTCTCCAGCCCCACCAAGCCAGCCTGCCTCTCCCCAGCCCCAGGCTGCCTGCCTCTCTCCCCAGCCCCATCAAGCCAGCCTGTCTCTCCCCAGTAACCATCCGGCCAGCCTGCCTCTCTCCCCCGCCCCAGTCTCACCCCAGCCCCATCAAGCCAGCCTTCCTCTCTCCCCAGCCCCATCAAGCCAGCCTGCCTCTCTCCCCAGCCCCATCAAGCCAGCCTGCCTCTCCCCAGCCCCAGTCTCTCCCCAGCCCCATCAAGCCAGCCTGTCTCTCCCCAGTAACCATCCGGCCAGCCTGCCTCTCCCCAGCCCCAGCCTGCCTGCCTCTCTCCCCAGCCACATCCAGCCAGCCTGCCTCTCCAACCTCCCTAGCCCAATCCAGCCAGCCTGCCTCTCTCCCTCACTAGCCCCATCAAGCCAGCCTGCCTCTCTCCCCTGCCCCATCCAGCCTGCCTCTATCCCCAGCTCCATCGAGCCTGCCTCTATCCCCAGCCCCAGCCAGCCTGCCTCTCTACCCACCCACCCCCATCCAGCCAGCCTGCCTCTCCCTCTCCATAGCCCCATCAAACCTGCCTGCCTCTCGCCCTTCCCAGCCCCATCTAGCCTACAGTACCTGCCTTTCTCCCTAGCCCCATCTAGCCTGTCTGCCTCTTTCCCCAGCCTGCCTGCCTCTTCCCCCAGCCCCATCCAGCCAGCCTGCCTCTCCCCCTAGCCCCATCCAGTCAGCCTGCCTGCCTCTCTCCTGAGCCCTGTCCTCAGTCCCATAAACCCTACCAGCCTGGCTGTTACCTGCCTGCTCAGAGACAAGCAGTACTGATGAGCCCCTGCAATGTTAACACCAGAACCAGACATTCTCCCACATTTACCACAGGGTACACAACACCGCCTGCTCTGAGGAAGAAAAGTCATCAGAAGTTTGTGTATGCGTGCACGCTCTTGTCGTGCTTTGATAGTGAAAGACAGCAGCAGACAGTATGGATCGAGGCGAGCTGTTGTAAGACGCCTGTTTACCTCATAGGGAGACAGCAGGGGTTTGGAGAAGGCTGTGCCCCAATCAATGGAGAGACGCGGGCAAGCGATCTGGACCCACCTGCAAGGAGAGAGACAGCAGAGAAAGAGGGAGATTGCATTAAAGAGGCAGTGCACATCTCAGATAGCAGGGTGGGTAGGTCCATGATGTGAATCTGTGCTGCTGCATTGGGCTGCAGGCAGCTCTGCCTCCACCTGATCTCCTGCATATGTTAGAGGATCTGTCCTGATTCACTCTGAACACAAAACATACTCTACATTCATTCATCATACCAGGGAGAGAAAGAAAGAATGCTGAGAGGAGACAGGGGGAGAGAGGAGGGGAGAGGGGGAACACAAACAGGGAAACAGGGAGAGGTGCGAAGGTGTGAGAGGAGGATGAATAAGAGGTAAGACAAAGAAGAGGGAGAGGTTAGGTGAGCTTGAATAAAAAAGCTGCACTAGCCCAGTCTCCACGGAGCTAGCCTACATAGCAAGACAGACAGAGGGGAGGGGGGCCGGGAGTGTGTTAGAGAGGGAGAGACATTAAGAAAGATAGAGAGAAAGGTGGGGGGTTGGCAGTGAGATGTGTTTATCTTAGTGATTGTGAGAGTGAAGGATGAGGAGAATGGATGATGGGAGGATGGAGAGGCAGTGCGGGGTTAAAGGGGTTAGCTTCCACAAATCAATGCTATCCACAGCTCCATCGCCACGGTGACAGCCCCTCCCTGTACTGTCTCCAAACACAGACAGCCACCAGGAATACACCAGACACATTTATGGATTCAGCTGTATTCACATGGACATGGTGAGGAATGAGAGTGCACATATCTAGGTAGATTTCAAGACAAATATATGGATTCAGAATCTGTGCACAGGTGTACAGAAAGTCGTGGAGGGAGAAAGAAGCTAGCGCTAAAACACTGCATCGTGCTTCATCTTCAGGGATACTTTCACAAGTTTAACATGTATCTCTGCATCCTCTCTCGCTCTCCCACTCAGTTTGTATCCTTGTAGCAGTACTGTACTGTGTCTTATATCATAGTCGCTTCCTTGAACAGTACAATTGATTGGGGCTTCACCTGAACCACTGGAGGCCTCACTGCACTCCTCGTCTCTGTCACGATTAACTCAAATATTCCACCCCCTCAGGCAAAACGCATTACATTTTCAAATTTTTAAATCATAATACCTTTTTAGGGGGAAAATATTTCCACAAAAACATGACGAATTAGTATTCACAAGCCTAATTTGGAAGGCAGCTGAGTCAGATGTTTCCCCTTTAGTCTCAGAGGAGGAAGTTGGGATGCTGACGCCGAGTTCTGATTGGAACAGAACTGTAGTTCTGATATGACCTTTAGGTATTTTCAGACTCTTAGGCTGTGTCCAAAATGGCACTCTATTGGCCCTAGTCAAAGATAGTGCACTATGTAGGGGGCCCTTTAGCCAAGCAAACACAGCAAATGCATCAGACTGAACGGCCTGAGTACTATCCCCCACTCATTATGGGGGATAGTGTAGCTGAGTGTGTTTATTTTAAAACATGACTAGTAGCCTCAGGAAAGAGGGGTGACCTAGTACTAGCTAAGTAAAGCACAAAATCTGCACAGAATACTTGAAGAGATCTTCTGATATTTTGTATACTTTTTAGCCAATAGTTCTGAAAGTAGCGCTCACAAGCCAAAAGTGGTCCCTGAAAATGGCACGTGTGCAGATATGTGACCATGTCACTGCTCTCTCTCCCTCCCCCTCTCTCTGCTGTGTCCACCGAGCCAGTGGACCCGCCCTGCAAACTCATTGGATAACGCTGGGCAGGCCTCTTGCAAGCTGTGTACTCAAATGTGGGGGGTGAAGCTCATTGGCTAGAACCTGAATTGCTAGGGGGGAAATGTAGGGAAAATGGCCCAGCTTTAAGAAAACTGTCACTTTCAAACTAGGGATTTCGTGGCTAACTGAGGTAAGACAGTAATTCTGCTTATAGAATATGGATGTATGAACTACACATTCACACATCCAGCCCAAAGCAGGAGGTTTAAAACATACTTTCTTAGTAGCAAAAGTACCGGAGCATGTCTTTAAGACAAGCAATGAGTAATTGGGAGTGCAGGAGAGAGAAGCGAAGGATAGAAGACGAGGGAAGAAAGACTGGACAATCCTTACCTCCCTCTTTAGGAGCAGTATCTTAACGGATTGGCCTGGGAACATGCGCTGTGCCACGCTGGCTAGGTCCCCAGCACGCCACACAATTCAATTTACAGCCAATATCGGAGCTAAGATCTGCCTAGCGCACCGCAGATCACTCACCACGTATCATAGACAGAGAGAGATGGATTAAATTGAGAGAGTGAGGGAGGGTGAGAGAATGAGAGAGGAGAAGAAGAGAAAGGGGGAATGAGACAGAAGAGGGAAACAGAGGGGTTGCTACAGGGAGGTAAAGCTAACTCCAGTCACAGTCAAATCAAATTTTATTGGTCACATACACATGGTTAGCAGATGTTATTGCGAGTGTAGCGAAATGCTTGTGCTTCTAGTTCCGACAGTGTAGCAATATCTTACATGCGATCTAACAATTCCTCAACAACTACCTAATACACACAAATCTAAGTAATGGAATGGAATAAGAATATATACATATAAATATATGGATGAGCAATGACAGAGCAGCATAGGCAAGATGCAACAGAAGGTATAAAACACAGTATATACATATGAGATGAGTAATGCAAGATATGTAAACATTATTAAAGTGGCATTGTTAATGTGACCAGTGATCAATATATCAAAGTGACCAATGATTTCAAGTCTGTATGTTGGCAGCAGCCACTCAATGTTAGTGGTGGCTGTTTAACAGTCTGATGGCCTTGAGATATAAACTGTTTTTGAGTCTCTTGGTCCCAGCTTTGATGCACCTGTACTGGCCTCGCCTTCTGTATGGTAGTGGGTTGAACAGGCAGTGGCTCGGGTGATTGTTGTCTTGATGATCTTTTTGGCCTTCCTGTGACATCGGGTGCTGTAGTTGTCCTGAAGGGCAGGTAGTTTTCCCCCGGTGATGCGGTGTGCAGACCGCACCACCCTCTGGAGAGCCTTGCGTTTGTGGGCGGAGCAGTTGCCGTACCAGGCGGTGATACAGCCCGACAGGATGTTCTCAATTGTGCATCCGTAAAGGTTTGTGAGGGTTTTAGGTGACAAGCCACATTTCTTCAGCCTCCTGAGGTTGAAGAGGCACTGCTGCACCTTCGTCACCACGCTGTATGTGTGGGTGGACCATTTCATATACACGGCTGTGACAATAACAGCGGATAATTATCTTGGGAGATAATATGGACGGCATTTGATTGTGAGGAATTCTAGGTCAGGTGAACGAAAGGACTTGAGTTCCTGTATGTTGTTACAATTACACCATGAGTCGTTAATCATGAAACATACACCCCCGCCCTTCTTCTTCCCGGAAAGATATTTATTTCTGTTGGCACGACGTACAAAGAATCCAGGTGGCTGTATTGACTTTGAGAGCTTATCCCAAGAGAGCCATGTTTCCATGAAACAAAGTATGTTACAATCTCTGATGTCTCTCTGGAAAGCAACTCTTGCCCTAATTTCATCTACCTTGTTATCTAGAGACTGGACATTAGTGAGTAATATACTCGGAAGCGGTGGGTGGTGTGCGTGCCTCCGTAGTCTGACCAGAAGACCGCTCCGTCTACCTCTTCTCCGGCGACATTGTTTTGAGTCAGTAGTGTAGTGCTGGTAAGTTGATGCCACTCTGATATCTAATAGTTCTTCCCGGCTGTATGTATTAACACTTAAGATTTTCTGGGCTAACAATGTAAGAATGAACAAAATACTGCAGATTTTCCTAAGAACTAGAAGCGAGGCAGCCCTCTGTCAGCACCATTTTACGTCTATCTACTACAGCCGCTGCCTCTGAACGTGTCCCCATTTCCCCTGTCCATTTCCTAGCAGCCCTCTGGGTGTAGGGGAACAGGACGGAGAGTAGGGAGCCATGCTGATGCCTCGAGTGATGCCCTGTGAAGAAGACCATCAGTAAGTGAATAGAATTCTGATGACTCTCTGTGAATGGGGGACCCTGCAGTGAGCTGAGGTAGAGGGAGGATAGCCTGATAAGCAGACCTAATTAGAGGGAAGGGGGGTGCCACACAGAGCTTGCATCCCAAATGGCACCTTTTCCATATATAGTGCCCTAGAAGCCCTGGTCAAAAGTAGTGCACCAAACAGGGAGCCATTTGGGAGGCAGTCAGGGACGAGCAGGGTTGAGGTGACCACAGGACCCGAAGGGTTCCCCAGTGTTCCCAGTGTGAACTAAGGCACTGTCCACACCCTGCTACATTAGCTTCTCTGCTCCATTAGCCCCAGTAAAAGTTAGCATGCATCCCAAATGACACCCTATTGCCTCTACAGCAAACGGCTCTGGTCAAAAGTAGTGCACAATATAGGGAATAGGGTGAAATTTGTTATGCGCCCTTACGCAGACCTCCCTTCACCTATAAGGCTGCTGCCTTTCAATTATTCTAGCAGCCTGAACCAAGACCGGCAAAAACAATTATCCTCTTCTCTCAATATCTCAGGACAATGGACTAGAGTGAGTCACTTGAATAAAATAAAAAAGATTAAATCAGGAATGTTGATTGGCATATGGATGAAAAGGAAATGCAGATGATTTGCGGTAAATTGGCATTAGACATTGCGAGGTATTTACGATCCAGTTGATATAAGTGTGTGTGTGTGTATGCCATATATCTACACAACGGTTCTAAACCAGCCTGGGGACAGTCTAATTACACACTTTAAAGTGTTTGCTAATGGTTTCACTTCTCAAAGTGTGTGTGGTGTGTCACTAATGGGAGAGAAAGGCTGGGGGTGGGCCCTCTCTGCTGCACTGTGTGGGCCAGTACACCTTCCCTCTCTCCCTCCCTTCTCTTTCTGCACTCCTCTCCACAGCCAGACTGTGCTGCCTTTGATTCTGTGCCCACAGGTAAGCACTGTCCCCAATGTGGGATCAGAACACAAACCAAACTTCCTTTCAAAACTTCCTATTTCTGTCTCCTTCAGGGTGTTTGTGTTTTTGTCTAACTCAGGAATCAATGGAGGTAGAAACTCTCTGGCAAAACTCATTCCAAATACTGGTAGGCTAAATAAAGGAAAGTTCAGAGAATCCCAGCCAACACTGAGTTAGTCTAGTGGTTAAAGAATCCCAGCCAACACTGAGTTAGTCTAGTGGTTAAAGTATCCCAGCCAACACTGAGTTAGTCTAGTGGTTAAAGTATCCGAGCCAACACTGAGTTAGTCTAGTGGTTAAAGTATCCCAGCCAACACTGAGTTAGTCTAGTGGTTAAAGAATCCCAGCCAACACTGAGTTAGTCTAGTGGTTAAAGTATCACAGCCAACACTGAGTTAGTCTAGTGGTTAAAGTATCCCAGCCAACACTGAGTTAGTCTAGTGGTTAAAGTATCCCAGCCAACACTGAGTTAGTCTAGTGGTTAAAGTATCCCAGCCAACACTGAGTTAGTCTAGTGGTTAAAGTATCCCAGCCAACACTGAGTTAGTCTAGTGGTTAAAGTATCCCAGCCAACACTGAGTTAGTCTAGTGGTTAAAGAATCCCAGCCAACACTGAGTTAGTCTAGTGGTTAAAGAATCCCAGCCAACACTGAGTTAGTCTAGTGGTTAAAGTATCACAGCCAACACTGAGTTAGTCTAGTGGTTAAAGAATCCCAGCCAACACTGAGTTAGTCTAGTGGTTAAAGAATCCCAGCCAACACTGAGTTAGTCTAGTGGTTAAAGAATCCCAGCCAACACTGAGTTAGTCTAGTGGTTAAAGAATCCCAGCCAACACTGAGTTAGTCTAGTGGTTAAAGTATCCCAGCCAACACTGAGTTAGTCTAGTGGTTAAAGAATCCCAGCCAACACTGAGTTAGTCTAGTGGTTAAAGAATCCCAGCCAACACTGAGTTAGTCTAGTGGTTAAAGTATCCCAGCCAACACTGAGTTAGTCTAGTGGTTAAAGAATCCCAGCCAACACTGAGTTAGTCTAGTGGTTAAAGAATCCCAGCCAACACTGAGTTAGTCTAGTGGTTAAAGAATCCCAGCCAACACTGAGTTAGTCTAGTGGTTAAAGAATCCCAGCCAACACTGAGTTAGTCTAGTGGTTAAAGAATCACAGCCAACACTGAGTTAGTCTAGTGGTTAAAGTATCCCAGCCAACACTGAGTTAGTCTAGTGGTTAAAGTATCACAGCCAACACTGAGTTAGTCTAGTGGTTAAAGTATCACAGCCAACACTGAGTTAGTCTAGTGGTTAAAGTATCCCAGCCAACACTGAGTTAGTCTAGTGGTTAAAGTATCTGTCTAGGCTCGTCATCTCCTGCTGTGGGCCAATCTCACTCATCTTGCTGACCATTTCAGATTGCCTCCCGAAAAAAGTCAAATCTCGTACACCTAACTAACACCCCCCTAGTCACTTCTAGCCCTTTCATACACAGACAAAGACCCCACTAATGTGCCACACCTGCTTCTTTTATCCTGCCACCTAAAGACTTAGTCATGATTCCTGCATTTTCACAGACCCTATAATCAAAACACAGGTGTCTGGTCTGTGTAAATGCCTTAACACATCCCATTGTTTAACACCTCTCTAATTTGCAATGTAAACAGCCTCTAGGTTATGAACACGCCCCTCCCAATTTGCCAGTTGTAGGAAAGGGGTATACTTGCAAGAAAGTGGTGAATAAGGGGTTGTTTGAAAGGGGGTCATATAAACATTGCCTTATATTTATTTTGTACATGTAATATACCACATCTTCTGTCTGAATTGGGTATTTCTGATCAGGCCATTACTGGCCCTCTAACACCTCTGCAGAGCCACCTCAGGACCAGTCTCATTACCTGGGGTACTGCTGAGAGCCGTGTAGCACTGAGATAAGCCCTGTAATGTCAGCCGTCACGTCATTCCTATCACGCCTTCCCTGTAACAGAATTCCTATCACGCCTTCCCTGTAACAGAATTCCTATCACGCCTTCCCTGTAACAGAATTCCTATCACGCCTTCCCTGTAACAGCATTCCTATCACGCCTTCCCTGTAACAGAATTCCTATCACGCCTTCCCTGTAGCAGAATTCCTATCACGCCTTCCCTGTAACAGAATCCCTTTCACGCCTTCCCTGTAACAGAATTCCTATCACGCCTTCCCTGTAACAGAATTCCTATCACGCCTTCCTTGTAGCAGAATTCCTTTCCTTTCACGCCTTCCCTGTAACATAATTCCTATCACGTCATCACTGTAACAGAATTCCTATCACACCTTCCCTGTAACAGAATTCCTATCACGTCATCACTGTAACAGAATTCCTATCACGTCTTCACTGTAACAGAATTCCTATCACGCCTTCACTGTAACATAATTCCCATCACGTCATCACTGTAACAGAATTCCTATCACGTCATCACTGTAACAGAATTCCTATCACGTCATCACTGTAACAGAATTCCTATCACGCCTTCACTGTAACAGAATTCCTATCACGTCATCACTGTAACAGAACTCCTATCACGTCTTCACTGTAACAGAATTCCTATCACGCCTTCACTGTAACATAATTCCCATCACGTCATCACTGTAACAGAATTCCTATCACGTCATCACTGTAACAGAATTCCTATCACGTCATCACTGTAACAGAATTCCTATCACGCCTTCACTGTAACAGAATTCCTATCACGTCATCACTGTAACAGAACTCCTATCACGTCATCGCTGTAACAGAATTCCTATCACGTCATCCCTGTAACAGAATTCCTATCACGTCTTCACTGTAACATAATTCCTATCACGTCATCACTGTAACAGAATTCCTATCACGCCTTCACTGTAACAGAATTCCTATCACGCCTTCCCTGTAACAGAATTCCTATCACGCCTTCCCTGTAACAGAATTCCTATCACGCCTTCACTGTAACATAATTCCCATCACGTCATCACTGTAACAGAATTCCTATCACGTCATCACTGTAACAGAATTCCTATCACGTCATCACTGTAACAGAATTCCTATCACGCCTTCACTGTAACAGAATTCCTATCACGTCATCACTGTAACAGAACTCCTATCACGTCATCGCTGTAACAGAATTCCTATCACGTCATCCCTGTAACAGAATTCCTATCACGTCCACTGTAACATAATTCCTATCACGTCTTCACTGTAACATAATTCCTATCACGTCATCACTGTAACAGAATTCCTATCACGCCTTCCCTGTAACAGAATTCCTATCACGCCTTCCCTGTAACAGAATTCCTATCACGCCTTCCCTGTAACAGAATTCCTTTCACGCCTTCCCTGTAACAGAATTCCTATCACGCCTTCCCTGTAACAGAATTCTTATTACGCCTTCCCTGTAACAGAATTCCTATTACGCCTTCACTGCGATGCCAGTCCGCCCTTTGGAGTCATATGGCTGAAACGAAAGGGATGATGACTATGTACTGACTGCAAGCCCTTTTGAGTCATCCCTGCTACATCAACCCTGTGATATCATGAACTTTGTGTCTGTCCTGTGACGTGTTTCAGAGCCATGACGCCAGCCTTGTCACACCACTCTACTAACGACTGAGCGACCCCACTCTGCCAGCTCTCTGCATTTCAAAAGCACTTATTTTCCTTCCCTCCCTGAGTACTTAATCTGCGGCCACTGATCTGTCTAAACAGGTGCCTGTGAATCGCCTCGGGTGAGGGGTGTGAATATTTTGCCGGTTTGAGTCGTGCCGGGCTTATGAATTCACTGTTGTGTGTAACTGCCTTGGAGAGTGGTGAGATCAGATCAGAGCCAAAAAACAAGAGCAGCAACCACCTCATTTTATCATGCTCTCTCCAGTTTCAACACAACCTCCTCAACTACCTCTGCGTCCCCCGATCTCTCTCTTTCAGACCTTCTGTCCCTCCTTCACCCACTCCTCCCTCACACATCGCAGTACTCATTACTCCACAGTGAGAGGCCAATCTGTTGAGTGTGTGGACTGTGGAGAATGTGTGTATTTGTGTCTCAAATATACAAATACACAATCCTCCTTTCCTTCTTTCTGTCAGACAGTCATAGAAAACAAAGCAACTGGAGCTTGAAGCACGAGCGGTTGACATTTCACTTAAGAAGCTTTTGGAGTTTTCTATTAAAGACATTTATGACTGTGCCTCGCTGGATAACAGAGAGCCTTTCCCTGTGTGTGTGTGTTTGTGTGTGTGCATGCATGTGTGAGCGTGTGTGTGTGTGTGCTGTAGACTCACGCATCCACTTCTGCCATCAGGTCCAGCTTGCTGGGGAAAATCTCAGACAGCAGCACTCGAGTGTAGGACTTGCCAAGAGACTCAAGCTTGGATTCCAGGTGCTATAATGGAGAGAGAAAGTGAGAGAGAGAGAGAGAGAGAGAGAGAGAGAGAGAGAGAGAGAGAGAGACAGAGAGAGAGAAATACAAAGGGAGTGAGGGAGTAATGAGAGTAGGAGGACATAGAGAGGGAGAGGATGGTCACATTAGCTTTGTGCCGAGTCCACACGAAGAACAAGTATGTGTTTGTGCAGGTCTTGGACTCACAAGGGACCAGGCTGTGTTGCCTGCCTATACTACTACAAACACAGACACACAACGACACACACCCCCACTCCTCCCATTCAATAGATGTTCTGCTGTTCCAGTGGAGGGTCCTTCACGGGTCCTTTAGAGCTCTAAAGTCTAGTGTTTCTTAGTTAGTTAAACAGCTAATAATTAGAATATGGCTAATTAACCCAACTGGCTCTCAATGATGGAGCCCAGCAACACTGGAGAAAACCACCCAATAACATCACTAGATTAAACACATCACCACCCAATAACATCACTAGATAAAACACATCACCACCCAATAACATCACTAGATAAAACACATCACCACCCAATAACATCACTAGATAAAACACATCACCACCCAATAACATCACTAGATAAAAGTGTTGAGCCAGTTCTGGGACAGAACTTCCTTCTGTGTTGGTGAACGTCTTTGAAGAGGGCCCGCTGGACCAAGAGTGTTACCACAGAGAGTCAAGACACACACACAGTGCATTAAAAGGTGAGTGGGTGTTTTTCCCCTCAGAACGTCGACTTCAAAAAGATCCCCTAATGGTTAGTATAGAGAGAGGTAAACCTCTGCAGCCAGCCACACTGTGATTCTCTGTTCCCTAGTGGGTTAGTTCTCACCCTTTACTATGACAGCCTGGGTTGTTATCTAAGATTATCCAGTCCTGTCCAGACAAAGGCCTATCACACAACTCAACCACTTAATCTACACATTGGCCCAATGAGGGGTAGAACCAGTGGGACAGATACAAATCCAGCTACTGTTAAAAAAAAACGTTATTTTGGAATAACTTAATCTTAATCTTTTGGAATAACTTAATCTTAATCTTTTGGAATAACTTAATCTTAATCTTTTGGAATAACTTAATAACGTTTCTTTTTTTTTAAACAGTATCTGGATTTGTATCTGTCCAACTAGGGAACGGAGAATCACAGTGTGGCTGGCTGCAGAGGTTTACCTCTCTCTATACTAACCATTAGGGGATCTTTTTGAAGTCGACGTTCTGAGGGGAAAAACACCCACTCACCTTTTAATGCACTGTGTGTGTGTCTCGACTCTCTGTGGTAATAGATTGCTGTATGTGGATAAGAGGAGAGGTTTTCATACAGGTTTGAAAATTGTGGGGGAAAGGTTTGGTTTTAAAATATAATCTGACAGCAAGAGGAGAGGAGAGATGCCAGAGAACGCTATGATTCTCTCAGTCTCACCCCCCCCTCTCGGTCTCTTCCTTCCAGAATACCAATTAGAGAAAAGGATGAGGCGAGGACGTGGAGGAAGAATCCCAAACAAAGTCAAACACAACGCATGAGAGGAAAACAAGAACCGGGCAGATCAAACAGAGGAGAGAACAAAGAGAAGAGTGCGGAGAGGAGGAAGGAGGAGGGAAGAAGAGAAGAGTGCGGAGAGGAGGAAGGAGGAGGGAAGAAGAGAAGAGTGCGGAGAGGAGGAAGGAGGAGGGAAGAAGAGAAGAGTGCGGAGAGGAGGAAGGAGGAGGGAAGAAGAGAAGAGTGCGGAGAGGAGGAAGGAGGAGGGAAGAAGAGAAGAGTGCGGAGAGGAGGAAGGAGGAGGGAAGAAGAGGGCTTGAGAGCAGGCTAGAATGGGATCCAATAACCCCCCCATGTAGGACCGATTAAGAACCCCAGGCACACTCGCACAGAACATCCAAATGCCAACTGTTGGAGGGGTGAGGTTTGGCTTTACACTATAGTCTCCACAGGTGCATTTAGCTGCTTGTCTGAGTAACTAAGAGAAGCTGTGCCCCACCAATTGTATTACACATTATTGCATAAGTGAAGGTCTCAGGGTGTGAGGGAGGGGTAGAATCAGGATTAGTGTGAGATCTCCGGGATGCAGGCTCATACCTCCATGACCTTAGGGTTGCCCTGCCGGCCCAGCGTGCCCAGGATCAGGCCCCATCTCTGGGCAGAGCGAGCCTTGTCGATGGCCTGGAGCCGGATGGACCGCATGGCTTCATGGTCATAGTACTCCCTGGAGAATATCTTACTGTACGGGTCATACCTAAACACACACATACACACAGCACACAAGTGCACAGACATACACACAAAAGCACAGGCATTTGCAATCATACACAAACACACAAAACATGCACATTAGTGTGTATTGTTCACAACTGGTATCTACCTCGAGGATAGAAGCGCAAGAAGAGAAAATCCAATCATGAAAATCCATCAAGTATTAAGGCAGTTATATGAGAGAAAAATAGGCATTTTAGAGAAACAAATCTTTCTCTCTCTACCAGGAGAGCTCAGCTCAGCACATCTTGAGATGATCTTCTTCTTTATTAGAGACCGAGAGGAGGGCAGTAGTGCATACAACAAACACCATCTCATATAAATAGTTTCCCACCAATACAGCTGAGTGGCAATGACACCATAATGACAACCTCCTACAAGGTGAAGCACATCACATTTATCCTGTATACAGTCCATTCAGAAAGTATTCAGACCCCTTGATTTCTTTCCACATTTTGTTAAAGCCTTATTCTAAAATTAATGAAATGTTTTTTTCTTCATCAACCGACACACAATACCCCATATTTACAAAGCAAAAACAGGTTTTTAGACATTTTTGCAAATGTATTAAAAATAACAAACTGAAATATCACATATACATAGGTATTCAGACCCTTTACTCAGTACTTTGTTGAAGCACCTTTGGCAGCGATAACAACCTTCTGTCTTCTTGGTTATGACACTACAAGCTTAGAACACCTGTATTTGGGGAGTTTCTCCCATTCTTCTCTGCAGATACTCTCAAGCTCGGTCAGGTTGGATGGGGAGCGTCGCTGCACAGCTATTTTAAGGTCTCTCCAGAGATGTTAGATCGGATTCAAGTCTGGGCTCTGGCTGGGCCACTCAAGGACATTCAGAGACTTGTCCCAAAGCCACTCCTGCGTTGTATTGGCTGTGTGCTTAGGGTTGTCGCCCCAGTCTGACATCCTGAGCTCTCTGGAGCAGGTTTTTCTAAAGTCTCTCTCTGTACTTTGCTCCGTTAATCTTTCCCTTGATCCTGACTAGTCAACGACACAAGTGGTAGGCCTGATCACCAAGAACAATGAAACAATAGTGCCTGGACAACAACCTCTTCCTCAACAGGATCAAGACAAAGGAGATGATGTGGACTACAGGAAAAGGAGGGCCAAGCACACCCCCATTCTCATCGACGGGGCTGTTACAAGGCAGGTTGAGAGCTTCAAGTTCCTTGGTGTCCACATCACCAACAAACTCTCATGGTCCAAGCACACCAAGGCAGTCATGAAGAGGGCACGACAAAAGCTATTCCCCCTCAGGAGACTGAAAAGATTTGGCATGGGTCCTCAGATACTCAGAAAGCTCTACAGCTGCACCATCGAGATGCAACCAGAGCATCCTGACTGGTTGCATCACCGCCTGGTATGGCAACTGCTCGTCCTCCGACCGCAAGTCACTACAGAGGGTAGCGCGTATGGCCAAGATCATCACCGGGGTCAAGCTCCCTGCCATCCATGACCTCTATACCAGGCAGTGTCAAAGGAAGGCCCTAAAAATTGCCAAAGACTCCAGACTCCCTAGTCATAGACTGTTCTCTCTGCTACCACACGCATCCCCCCACCCCCATTTTTACGCTGCTGCTACTCTGTTTATTATCCATGCATAGTCCCTGTACCTCTACCTACATTTACATATTAACTCAATTACCTCGAATAACCTGTGCCCCCGCCCATTGACTCTGTACCGGTACCCCCTGTATATAGCCTCGCTACTGTTATATTATATTATTGCACCTTAATTATTTGTTATTTTTCTACTATTCTACTTATTCTATTTTTCTTAATTATCATTTAATAAATTTTTACTTCAGTTTATTTTTGTAAATACTTGAACACTTATTTATCTTAAAACTGCATTGTTGGTTAAGGGCTTGTAAGTAAGCTTTTCACAGTAAGGTCTACTACACCCGTTGTATTCGGCACGTGACAAATAAAATGATAGCTTATTTTAGTTTTGAGTCTCCCAGTCCCGGCCGCTGAAAAACATCCCCACAGCATGATGCTGCCACCACCATGCTTCACCATAGGGATGGTGCCAGCTTTCCTCTAGACTTGGCATTTAGGCTAAATAGTTCAATCTTGGATTCATCAGACAAGAGAATCTTGTTTCTCATGGTCAGAGTCCTTTAGGTGGCTGAGGAGTGGCTTCCGTCTGGCAAAGGCCTGATTTGTGGAGTGCTGCAGAGATGGTTGTCCTTCTGGAAGGTTCTCCAATCTCCAGAGGAACTATAGAGCTCTGTCAGAGTGATCATCAGGTTATTGGTCCCCTCTCACCAAGGCCCTTCACCCTCGATTGTTCAGTTTGGCCGGGCGAGTTGAGTCTCGTAGCAAAGAGTTGGAATACTTACAGTACCAGTCAAAAGTTTGGACACCTACTCATTAAAGGGTTTTTCTTTAATTTGACTAGTTTGGACATTGTAGAATAGCGAAGACATCAAAACTATATATACACATATGGAATCATGTAGTTACCAAAAAAGTGTTAAATAAATCAAAATATATTTTAGATTCTTCCAAGTAGCCACCCGTTGTCTTGATGACAGCTTTCTCTCTAAACCAGCTTCACGAGGTAGTCACCTGTAATGTGTTTAAATTAACAGGTGTGCCTTGTTAACTTTTTATGGCTGCAGGGGCAGTATTGAGTAGCTTGGATGAAAGGTGCCCATATGAAACGGACTGCTCCTCGGTCATAGTTGCTAATATTTGCATATTACTATTAGTATTGAATAGAACACTCTGAAGTTTCCAAAACTGTTTGAATTATGTCTGTGAGTATAACAGAACTCATATAGCAGGCAAAAACCTGAGAAATTCCACTTCCTGTTTTTTTTTCTGGAGGTGGCAGATTTTCAACCCAGGTCTCATTTAAATTACAGCTTGATATGGATGAGTTTTCACTTCCTACTTCCTTCCACTAGATGTCAGCAGTCAATAGAACTTTGTCTGATGACTAATGTGAAGGGGGGTCGATTGACACAGGAAATAGTCACCACAGCCTTGTGTGGACCATGCTTTCACCAGGCGCGTTCACAGGGGAAGGACTTGCGGTCCACCACTCATCTGAAGTCATTCTAATTCTCCGGTTGGAACGTTATTCAAGATATATCTAAACAACATTCTAAAGATTGAGTCAGTACATCGTTTGACATGTTTCTACTGACTGTTACAGAACTTTTGGACATTTCGTCACGTTATAGTGGACGCGCTTTGTGACTTTGGAATTGTTTACCAAACGCGCTAACCAAAGTAGCTAATTGGACATAAATAATGGACATTTTCAAACAAATCAAGCATTTATTGTGGACCTGGGATTTCTAGGACTGCATTCTGATGAAGTTCATCAAAGGTAAGGAAACATTTATCATGTATTTTCTGGTTTCTGTTGACTCCAACATGGAGGCTAATTTACTACTGTTCTGAGCGCCGACTCAGATTATTGCATGCGTTGCTTTTTCCATAAACTTTTTAAAAAATCTGACACAGCGGTTGCATCGAGGAGATGTATATCTATAATTCCATGTGTATAACTATATTATCATCTACATTTATGATGAGTATTTCTGTTGAAACGATGTGGCTATGCAAAATCACTTGATGTTTTTGGAACTAGTGAATCTAACGTGCCAATGTAAACTCAGATGTTTTTATATAAATATGAACTTTATCAAACAAAACATGCAAGTATTGTGTAACATGAAGACATATGAGTGTCATCTGATGAAGATAATTCAAGGTTAGTGATTAATTTTATCTTTATTTATGCTTTTTGTGAATGCTATATTTTGCTGGAAAATGGCTGTGCTTATTGTGGTTTGGTGGAGACCTAACATAATCGTTTGTAGTGCTTTCGCTGAAAAGCCTATTTGAAATCGGACACTTTGGTGGGATTAACAACGAGAATAGCTTTAAAATTATATAAGACACATGTATGTTTTAGGAATTGTAATTATGAGATTTCTGTGGTATGAATTTGGAGCCCTCTATTTTCACTGGTAGTTGTCATATTGATCCCGATATCGGGATTGCAACCATAACAGGTTAAAAGTTAATTTGTTGAACTTCTTTCCTTCTTAATGTGTTTTAGCCAATCAATTGTGACAAGGCAGGTGTGGTATAGAGAAGATAGCCCTATTTGGTAAAAGACCAAGTCCATATTATTGCAAGAACAGCTCAAATATGCAAAGAGAAACGTCCATCATTACTTTAAGACATGAAGGTCAGTCAATCCGGAAAATTTAAAGCACTTTTAAAGTTTCTTCAAGTGCAGTCGCAAAAACCATCAAGCGCTATGATGAAATTGGCTCTCATGAGGACCGCCACAGGAAAGACAGAGACTTACCTCTGCTGCAGAGGATAAGTTCATTAGAGTTAACTGCACCTCAGAATGCAGCCCAAATAAATTGTTCACAGAGTTCAGGTAACAGACACATCTCAACATCAACTGTTCAGAGGAGACTGCTTGAATCAGGCCTTCATGGTCAAATTGCTGCAAAGAAACCACTACTAAAGCACATGAATAATGAGAAGAGATTTGCTTGGGCCAAGAAACACGAGCAATGGACATTAGACTGGTGGAAATCTGTCATTTGGTCTGATGAGTTGCAACCGCCATGTCTTTGTGAGACGCTGAGTAAGTAAGCGGATGATCTCCGCATGTGTGGTTCCCACCATGAAGCATGGAGGAGGAGGTGTGATGGTGACACTGTCATGATTTATTTAGAATTCAAGGCACACTTAACCAGCATGGCTACCACAGCGTTCTGCAGTGATACGCCATCCCATCTGGTTTGCGCTTAGTGGGACTATCATTTGTTTTTCAACAGGACAATGACCCAACACACCTCCATGCTGTGTAAGGGCAATCTGACCAAGAAGGAGATTAATGGAGTGCTGCATCAGATGACCTGGCCTCCACAATCACCCGACCTCAACCCAATTGAGATGGTTTGGGATGAGTTGGACCGCTGAGTGAAGGAAAATCAAGATGGTTGGAAAAGCATTACCCGTGAAGCTGGTTAAGAGAATACCAAGAGTTTGCAAAGCTGTCATCAAGGCAAAGGGCGGCTACTTTGAAAAACTTAAAATATAAAATATATTTAGATTTGTTTAACACGTTTTGGGTAATTACGTGATTCCATATGTTATTTCATAGAAAATAGTAAAACATTTAGAAAAACACTGGAATGAGTAGGTATGTCCAAACTTTTGACGGGTACTGTATGTAAATAAGGTATGCATGCTTTTTTTAAATTTTTATACATTTGCAAAATGTTTTCGCTTTGTTGTTATGGGGTATTGTGTGTAGATTGATGAGGAAAACATATCATTTGATCAATTTTAGAACAAGACTGTAACGTAACAAAATTTGGAAAAAGGGTATGTGTCTGAATGCTTTCCAAATGCACTGTATTACTGACAATAATGACATTCTGCAATCTACTGTAAATGGAACACACAGTGCCTGATTAGCTCTTTACACTTGTACCAGGATACGGGTTCAAAATAGCAAATTTGGACACTGAAACGCAATGTTCCCACCAGGAACGAAGCAAATTTCAGGTCTTGTCACGCCCTGGTCTTAGTATTTTGTGTTTTCTTTATTATTTTGGTCAGGCCAGGGTGTGTTTAGTCTTGTTTTTTTTGTAGGTATTGGGATTGTGGTATAGTGGGGTTTTCTAGAAAAGTCTATGGTTACCTAAAGTGGTTCTCAATCAGAGGCAGGTGTTTATCGTTGTCTCTGATTGGGAACCATATTTAGGCAGCCATATTCTTTGAGTGTTTCGTGTGTGATTGTTCCTGTCTCTGTGTTTGTTTGCACCAGATAGGCTGTTTAGGTTTTCGCGTTACGTTTCTTGTTTTGTATTGTTCGTGTTTATTCGTCTATTAAACATGTATCAAAATTACCACGCTGCATTTTGGTCCGATCCTTGCTACACCTCCTCTTCAGAGATAGAAGAAAACCGTAACAGAATCACCCACCACAACAGGACCAAGCGGCGTGGTGACAGGCAGCGGCAGGAGGAGCAGCGATCACAGGACTTCTGGACTTGGGAGGAAATATTGGACGGAAAAGGACCCTGGGCACAGCCTGGAGAATATCGCCACCCCAAAGAAGAGCTGGAGGCGGCGAAAGCGGCGAGGGGCTGGTATGAGGAGGCAGCACGGCGACGCGGATGGAAGCCCAAGAGTCAACCCCAAATATTTATTGGGGGGGGGCTCACAGGGAGTATGGCTATGCCAGGTAGGAGACCTGCGCAAACTTCCTGTGCTTACCGGGGGGCTAGAGAGACCGGGCAGGCACCGTGTTATGCTGTGGAGCGCACGGTGTCTCCAGTGCGGGTGCATAGCCCGGTGCGGTACATACCAGCTCCTCGTATCGGCCGGGCTAGAGTGGGCATCGAGCCAGGTAAGGTTGGGCAGGCTCTGTGCTCACGAGCTCCAGTGCGCCTGCACGGTCCGGTCTATCCAGTACTACCTCCACGTACCAGCCCTCCAGTGGCAGCTCCCCGCACCAGGCTTCCTGTGCGTGTCCTCGGCCCAGTACCACCAGTGCCAGCACCACGCATCAGGCCTACAGTGCGCCTCGCCTGTCCAGCGCTACCAGAGCCTTCCTCCTCTACAGCGCTGCCGGAGTCTCCTACCTGTCCAGCGCTGCCGGAGCCTTCCTCCTTTACAGCAGAGTTTACACCCCTACCGGGGTGCATTTTGGTCCGATCCTTGCTACACCTCCTCGTCAGAGGAGGAGATAGAAGAAAACCGTAACAGGTCTGCTGAACACAGTTCAGTTCAACGTAAATGGCACAGATACATATATAGCAATGGTGTATTTGCATATAGGGGAGCAGCGCGGCAGTCCAGGAGACTGCAGTTCTGATTGGTTATGCCGCACCTGTCTGTGTAGAGTACGGACTGAGTCCTGCGCAATAGAAATCCTACGCCGATGTGTTCTGCCAACAACATAATCTCTTGCATAGTTAGTTTTGTTTCGGTATGTTGCATTGAAAGTGGCTAATATTGTGTTGATTCGATCACAAATGCCACATTGAAGGGAAATATTGACAGTGTTAACTAATAGGGAAAGCTCTAGAAAGTTGACTGAAGGTCAATCTCGTGCTCTCCGTGGGCTGACATTCTTCTGTGCTCTGCACGGCAGTCGAAGAGAGCAGTGCGGCAGTCCAGGGGAGCTGCGCGGCAGTCGAAGAGAGCAGCGCGGCAGTCCAGGAGAGCGGCGCGGCAGTCCAGGAGAGCGGCGGGGCAGTCCAGGGGAGCGGCGCGGCAGTCCAGGGGAGCGGCGCGGCAGTCCAGGAGAGCGGCGCGGCAGTCCAGGGGAGCGGCGCGGCAGTCGAAGAGAGCAGTGCAGCAGTCCAGGGGAGCAGCGCGGCAGTCCAGGGGAGCAGCACGGCAGTCCAGGAGAGCGGCGTGGCAGTCCAGGGGAGCGGCACGGCAGTCCAGGAGAGCGGCGCGGCAGTCCAGGGGAACGGCGTGGCAGTCCAGGAGAGCGGCGTGGCAGTCCAGGGGAGCAGCGCGGCAGTCGAAGAGAGCGGCGCGGCAGTCCAGGAGAGCGGCGCGGCAGTCCAGGGGAGCGGCGCGGCAGTCTAGGAGAGCGGCGCGGCAGCCCAGGAGAGCGGCGTGGCTGTCCAGGGGAGCGGCGCGGCAGTCCAGGAGAGCGGCGCGGCAGTCCAGGAGAGCGGCGTGGCAGACCAGGAGAGCGGCGCGGCAGTCCAGGAGAGCGGCGCGGCAGTTCAGGGGAGCAGCGCGGCAGTTCAGGGGAGCAGCGCGGCAGTCCAGGAGAGCTTCGCGTCAGTCTTTGGGCTACCGCTCGCCCGAGCACGCACGCAGCTTAGAGGGAACAGTGCTGATAAGCGTCTAAATTGGAACGCAGTGCACAGTAACATACAATACATAATGCCAAAGCTCAAGGTCTCCGCTTCACAGCACAGTATTGGTTTTGACTGACAGCCGTTCTGAACTTGAGCACTGCGCACGACAAGAAGTCCCCCCCCCCCAATTAGGCAACTTTTGCACATTTTGGTTGTCAGAGAGGGAAATGCTGTAAATAAAGAGGACTCTATGTATTTTGAAAGATGAGACATTGAGGATTATAACAAATGCCGCTTTGATGTCATACAAATGTAACGGTTTCAATCGGTGACGTCACTTGCTCTGAGACCTTGAAGTAGTAGTTCCCCTTGCTCTGCAAGGGCCGCGGCTTTTGTGGAGCGATGGGTAACGATGCTTCGTGGGTGACTGTTGTTGATGTGTGCAGAGGGTCCCTGGGTCGTGCCTGGGTATGGGCGAGGGGACGGTCTAAAGTTATACTGTTACACAAGCAAGCCAAACACCTGTTAGTCCAGATGTGCACTTCACATTTCCACATCATAGAACTCATGTAATATACAGTGTCATCGTTCATATTCACAATGTTTGGTGTACAGATACAAGATGACATGGCGTCATACCCTGGGTTGTCCTGAACAGAATGAGCCTGTTTGTGGTATTGTAAAGACATTTGACGGGGAACACGCACCTGAATGCACTCGCGACTCTATTCTATGCACACCAAAATGATCTGCTTCTCTGAATTGCCTTGTGAAAGCCTAACACTGTTAGATCATATTTTGTAACTTAGCTAGCCATGTTGGCAATAAAACACGCTTTCAAATCATGCCCAACTGACCAGATTGCAATTTATAATGGACCATTTTTGGAATGCGTAAACAGTAATTGTGTAAAGGCAGGGATGCAGGGCTGTGCTCCAAATAAAATGACCAGTCTGCTCGCTCTCGTTTCTCAACAGCACAGCAAGGAGAGCTTAAAATAGTACCTTATAGTTGAAGACTCTTCTTTGAGTCATAAAAGTACATTAAAATGACTTGTGTACACTGGAGAAGTGTGTGGCCACCTGGAGACACCAGTTAGTCCTCTCATTCAAACCCTTGTCATTATTTTGTCTTATGTTGCACCTGCCCCCAATGTTCCATTAATATTCTTATCATGTTACTGAATGTATCCAGAGTATTTTCTAATTTCGTTATCAACAAATGTGGCGAAAAGTACAGTAAATGTAAATGCTAATAAAATCAACAGTGTAATGTTTGGATTCAGTCTTGTTCCAGATTCATTGTTTTGTCCTCACCTTTAATCTAATCATTTTCCCATTAATCTCCAAACTTATGCATATGCTTTCCATATTACTTCTGTAAAACTAATTTCAATTTAGCCCTATAGGCCAACTGGAACCACTGTAAGGAGGTAAAGGGTCATTATGTGTATGCTATTATTTACCTGTAGGCATGTATCTCTGGGTTGGCAATCATGATGGACTCCAGGTGGAACCTGCCATCTCCCAGGTAGCTATAAATACAAACACAGTAAGACAGACACACTCCCTGCATACCTGTGGTGGAACAACAATTCTCTCCCTCCCTCCCTCTCTGTCCTTCCTCTACACCCCCCCACCCCTCTCTCCTGGTGAAACAAAGTGGTCTCAGAGGACCTATGCCTGGGGTTCAGGGGTTCAAGGTGTGACCAGGGGCTGCTGATGTATAGGAACACTGCCGCACACCACCCCTGTGATGACCCCATGTTGTTAATCCACTACTAGGCTTTTCAATTAACCCAGGGGTGTTATTAGTCAGCCCACCGAGACCAGTGATGGGGCAGGGTTCAAGGGGCGCGCACACACACACACACGATTATCATCCCAGGGGGTGTTCTGGGAGAAGGCCTGCTATTGGCTGAGTGAGGGGTCCAGGCCTCTGTAACCGTGGCGAGTTCGCAGAGGCCCAAGGGGAGGTGGAGACAATTAGAGGAGTTAATTAGCCAGCGTTTAGGTAAGTGTGTGTGGAACGGGCTGTGGGTGAGCATCCACAGGGACCCCCAGGAGCCACAACTAACCTCCACACAGACAGGCACACATAGACACACACACAAAATAACACACACCCACGCACTAGTGGTGCGCGGGTTAACTCATAACCTGCAGTCCCCATGGTTATATCTGGGTTTAGGGTCATGAAATATTGTGTGGATGAAGAGCGGTTGGGTTGAATAAAGAGAAAGCGATGCATAAAAAAATTATTGTGCGATTCACATTTATAGGCTACATTGAGGTTTTTCTTTCATTATTTGTAACTGCCATTAGTGTATAAGCCTAATCTTTAGGGCCTAACTGTACATGCACCAAATACACAGCATGCACCAAATACACAGCAATCCCCAAATACACGGCAATCCCCAAATACACGGCAATCCCCAAATACACGGCAATCCCCAAATACACGGCAATCCCCAAATACATGGCAATCACCAAATACACGGCAATCCCCAAATACACGGCATGCATACATGGCAATCCCCAAATACACGGCATGCACCAAATACATGGCAATCACCAAATACACGGCAATCCCCAAATACACGGCAATCACCAAATACAAGGCAATCACCAAATATACGGCAATCACCAAATGCTTTTGGGAATTTGGGCAGAAAAAGTTAACGTCGATCCACAGAGGCAAAAAAGACATTGTCAGAGTTGAACTAAATAAGAGAAAAGCTGTAAAATGGAGATTTGAAAATAAAGGGAGGGCCAGAACAGTAGTCTAATGTTTGGGAAACATGCTGCGCGCTGACTACAAATTCAACAGTCACAAGATGGGGACATCAAATACGGAATGTCAAAGGACCTATACTGTTCTGTAATCATCATGAGAGGCCGCAGTGGCTCACGTTCATCCATACCCACATATCAGTCAGAGCCGGTCCTAGCCTTTTCCACACATTTTACCATGGGCTATAGAGAAAATGTTGCAGTTTAAACTAAGTTTGCTGAAATTCTACAAATTTTGCCATGGGGCAAGATTTTTTCTCTCTCACATAGCCTAATATAATATTAACTCCTGCAGAAAATGTACATTTTTACTTGGGAACAGGAGTGGTGAAATATGATTTATTTACCGTCTGTAAAGGTGCTATCTTTATCAGTATCATAAAAGCTGCATGTATTTCAACCACAAAAAGACATGCATCCAAGGCGATCTGAAATCTTGTCAGAAACATGAAGGGTCGTTTTCACAGCATTTAATTCCCTTCAAATCTATCAACTGATGTCATTTGGACATTTTGCACAGAAAATCTTAGCCATTTTATTTTTGTTGTGTTATTGCATTTTCTCCCTGGTCTCTAAACGTTTGGCTGCACAAGAGAAGCACGGATAAAATCTAAACTTCATAGATTTCATCTAGATTGAAGCATTCATTCTATAGATTCATGACATTTTCTGGTGAGCAAGGGTTTATTTAGTCTTCCAGGCCAAGATAATCTGCATGTATCTAATTACAGACTAAAATCAACAGACTAACATTTACTAAAAATAGCCTACCAAAATGTTGGCAATTATAAACAAAAACATAGCTTAGGTTTAAAAAAAACACAGGCCTAAGTTTTTCAATTTATCACATAGTCGGGCGGTTGCGGATGGTTTATTAGCAATTGCGGTTGGGTGAAAAAACAGCTGACCCGCGCACCACTAACACGCACACACTCAGTCACTGAGAATAGATTGTGTGCGTGGGGATGTGTGTGTGTGAGCGCGTGTGCATCTGTGTCTGTGTGTATAGCAGGGTAAAAGCAGGGTAATTGTGAGCTAAGAAGAAAATGAAAGACGAGTGATGACTATTGTGCCGAGTGCTTGCTTTTCAATAATATACTAGGTCCCTCTATAATCACACTGGCTACAATGAGCCTCCTGCTTTTCAACATCACACCCTGTATGTGTTTCTATGCTTTAAGAGGATAGCGATCTATAGCACTCCTATGAGGGCCTTTGTTATCCTATCATTCATAATGCATTGTCCTTTGTAGGAGAACTGAGTGTTGCTGTGCTATAATAGTGAACACTGTGCTGTATGTCCTGCATTATGCATCAACACACTCTGATTCTGCTCTTAATATGTCTGCAGACATTAGCAGCAGGGTCTGAGAAAGGAGAGCTATGAGTCAGGATTAGATCTGAGGGCATCTGCTACTAAAGCTATTCTTACAGCTGCTCTGTTCTAAATCATTCAGCCATTTTAACATACTTCTCTTAATTACTGAAATCATATAGATTCTATAATGTATTAAAGACATAGGGCATCTCAGAGACTAATATACCATCCCACAATGTCCCAGCTACACTCAACTGAAGTCATTTCAACTGCTACATAATAGATATCACAGCAATAGGTCCCTTCCGACGCACTTTTACAAATAAATGTTTGAACACAATAAGAGACAAGCATTTAGGTGACTTATGAGAGACAGTATTGGAGGCTGAGAGATATTTCAAACTATTCATAAATGTCAAATCTGGTATATGCAAACTAAAATGAAGTGAAATGTAATCCATGGAGCATGATACTTCAACAGCCCTTATTTCTATGCATTATTACTGACTATTATATTTTGTTGACGCCTCCTGCTGGTTTCCCGTTTCCAGGGTCTGTACGGTTCTGTACTCAGGTATGAGCTGGTTGTATGCTGCCCCTCAGAGCACTGACATGAGGAGAGAGTGAGATGGAGAGGGGGCACTAGAGAAGGGGAGAGGGGGAGAAAAGCGGGGAGGGAGAAGGAGAGAGAAAGGGTGAGAGACTCCGGGAGCTAATTCTCAGTCAAGATAATCAATTATTTCTCCCATCTCACCCCCACCCGCCCCTACACACACATCAAAGACACTCCACTTTAGATTAATGGACAAAGTGCAAACACACCCTTGACACACGCACGCACACACGGCTTTGCTCTCCCGTGCGACCAGGCTGTTTCCTATAATGGCTGTCTCTCCTCTACTTATCTGGCCAATCTAATCACATACACTGGGAAGGGTGTGTGGGTATCATAACATAAGTACAGCATGGCTATTATTAGGAACCCACTATGTCTTAAAATGCATAGGATTGTGTGTCTATGATAATACACCGGGGTCATTTTCTATGTGTACTCACTGTCGCCTGAGCCTGTTAGCGTGTATGAGCAGGGCTGGGAAGTAACGGATTATTACATGTAACCAATTACAAAAAACGGTAATCTGTTACGTGACCAACAAACATATTGTAATCTGATTACAGATACTTTTGAAAAAGTTACTGATTTATTCTAGGACTACTTTTAAATTCAGAAAGGCTGTTTGCAGGAAAAAAATTGACACCTTTGTTTTCTCAATTATAATCAATCAGCATTTGAAATGTGTCAAGTTTAATTTTGTTCCGCCTGAGCGAGTCTGACCGCAAGTCAGAGACAACTATGATGACACACCTTAATGTGTTTGATGGATCACGGAGAAAGAGCAGGAATAAGCTTCTGTAGGTTTCAGTCCAAGCGGTGTCTTCCAATGGTGCGACTTCTGTCGGCATCCAAAGATGATCCATCTTCAATAAACGCTTGGCAGTAAGGACGACAGCAGTGGTGTAGCCTACAGGCGATGCAGATATCACTTATTGTTGATAGGCTATCTACATAAAGCATTGATGTGAATCACACTGCTGCTCTTTCATTTAGCTATTTGCGCCTTAAGGATTGTGGTGGTTATGGATGTATGTGTAATTTAACAAGTTTAAAATGCCTGTTAATCATTGTTTTTGCAACCAGTGGGCAGCCAGTGAAAAACGTGCTCTTGCAACAGCTGCATAGTGCAGATCCCAGCCTTTGGAATAAATGTTTGAGGGAGTTCCTCCCCCTTTAAACTTCTCTGTCGTATTGTGCTCCATACTGTCATAAACGGGTTAATATTAAGAAGACCATGGGTGGGGCTTTTGTTGCTCAATCTAATTCACGCTGATTAACAACAACAACAAATCCATAGGCTTAATGGACACATGCTTAAACTCACACACTTTTGTGATAGACTTAAACAGCTGCAAATTATCTAGATATCAAAGTGTCACAAACAAAAACAAACTATAGGCCTATACTAAATGCAGAATATGGCATGCATTTTTCACATGCAAATAGCACTTTTCGGTGGAGCTCAAAGCATGCCATTCATGAGAGCTGCATTTATTTTTCAAGTCGAAGCAATGAGCCCAATCAGTCCTCCATGACAACAAAATCATAAACAACAGAGAAAGCTAATATTTCTGGGTTATGCTCATGTAAAACAATTTGACTAATATATACTTCCAAGTCCTATTCTTGAAGACCAAGGGGTATTAAATGAATGTTAATGACTGGAATTCTGAAAGACTTTGGTAATGAATATAAAGACATAGCCGAATTGTATTATTATCTGTAGTGGAAAGCAAAGGGTTAGAAGAAGCCTACATAACCACCTGTAAAGTAAAATGCAACATCCATTTATGGCCAGCTACAGTTGAAAGTTTACATACACCTTAGCCAAATACATTTCAACTCAGTTTTTCACAATTCCTGACATATAATCCTAGTAAAAATGCCCTGTTTTAGGTCAGTTAGGATCACCAATTTATTTTAATTCTGAAATTATTCTGAAATGTCAGAATAATAGTAGAGAGAATGATTTATTTCAGCTTTTATTTATTTCATCACATTCCCAGTGGGTCAGAAGTTTACATACACTCAATTAGCATTCGGTAGCATTGCCTTTCAATTATTTAACTTGGGTCAAAAGCCTTCCACAGGCTTCCCACAATAAGTTGGGTGAATTTTGGCATATTCCTCCTGACAGAGCTGGTGTAACTGAGTCAGGTTTGTAGGCCTCCTTGCTCGCACACACTTTTTCAGTTCTGCCAACACATTTCCTATGGGATTGAAGTCAGGGCTTTGTGATGGCCACTTCAATACCTTGACTTTGTTGTCCTTAAGCCATAACTTTGGAAATATGCTTGGGGTCCTTGTCCATTTGGAAGACCCATTTGCGACCAAGCTCAACTTCCTGACTGAAGTCTTGAGATGTTGCTTCAATATCCACATAATTTTCATCCCTCATGATGCCATCTATTTTGTGAAGTGCACCAGTCCCTCCTGCAGCAAAGCACCCCCACAACATGATGCTGCCACCCCTGTGTTTCATGGTTGGGATGGTGTTCTTCGGCTTGCAAGCCTCCCCCTTTTTCCTCCAAACATAACGATGGCCAAATAGTTATATTTATGTTTCATCAGACCAGAGGACATTTCTCCAAATAGTATGATCTTTATCCCCATGTGCAGTTACAAACTGTAGTCTGGCTTTTTTATGGCGGTTTTGGAGCAGTGGCTTCTTCCTTGCTGAGCGGCCTTTCAGGTTACGTCGATATAGGACTCATTTAACTGTGGATATCGATACTTTGTACCCGTTTCCTCCAGCATCTTCACAAGGTCCTTTGCTGTTGTTCTGGGATTGATTTGCACTTTTCGCACCAAAATATGTAAAAAAAAAAAAAAAAAAACTATTTTACAGATGACATTTGCATTGTAACATTGTCGTTATTCTACTAAATTTGAATATTTTTGAGTGACAATTAAAAGAACATATATTCAGCATGACAATCATGTGAGCATTATAATAGTATACACAAACTAAAAGTCGTGAAGTGTGCTCATAGCTTGACAGCAATAATATATTTAGACTACTTCGCGATTGTCTGGGCTTGCTACTAGTAGTCGCCACTAGCCAGCCAGCAGCCCTGGGCGGAGCATTTCACTCTGGGAAGGGAAATGCATTCTGGAAATTGTAGTAAAGATCCATGCTGTGTAAAATCCATTGTATTTCAATGGTGTTTAGACTAATGTAGAAGCTTCAGAAATTAGCTTTAAAGTCTTTTTGTGTAATTTTGGAACTAAACTATTTAATACATTAAATTATTTAGCTGTAATGAATAATGAATCATAGGTAATGAATGTCATGTACCCTGATATTATGTCCATAGATGAGCAAATTACCCTGATATTGTATGTATCAAATTACATTGTAAAACAGTTTAGATGTAATTTTGGCTGCTCCGAGTCACCGATATGTTTCGCATAAGGAAAATTGAGAGGTATTTTTCTGTTATTTAATATGGTGTTGTATTTTTGAAAGACATTGAATATAGAACAGAAGATATTCTTTGTGTTATTTTATTTGTTCGACCAGTTATCAACACATTGTTCAATGTTTAAAAATAATAAAGCCCAGCGGTTATTCAGTCACTTCAGTAATAAAAAAAAAAAAGTTTTGCAATGGTAAATGGCCTGACAGACTGTGACTGTGTAATACAGGTCTGACAGGCTGTGACTGTGTGTAATACAGGTCTGACAGACTGTGACTGTGTAATACAGGTCTGACAGGCTGTGACTGTGTGTAATACAGGTCAGACAGACTGTGACTGTGTGTAATACAGGTCTGACAGACTGTGACTGTGTGTAATACAGGTCTGACAGACTGTGACTGTGTAATACAGGTCTGACAGGCTGTGACTGTGTGTAATACAGGTCTGACAGACTGTGACTGTGTAATACAGGTCTGACAGGCTGTGACTGTGTGTAATACAGGTCTGACAGACTGTGACTGTGTAATACAAGTCTGACAGACTGTGACTGTGAAATATAGGTCTGACAGACTGTGACTGTGTAATACAGGTCTGACAGACTGTGACTGTGTAATACAGGTCAGACAGACTGTGACTGCGTAATACAGGTCTGACAGACTGACTGTGTAATATAGGTCTAACAGAATGTGACTGTGTAATACAGGTCAGACAGACTGTGACTGTGTAATACAGGTCAGACAGACTGTGACTGTGTAATACAGGTCAGACAGACTGTGACTGCGTAATGTAGGTCTGACAGACTGACTGTGTAATATAGGTCTGACAGACTGTGACTGCGTAATGTAGGTCTGACAGACTGTGACTGTGTAATACAGGTCAGACAGACTGTGACTGCGTAATGTAGGTCTGACAGACTGTGACTGTGTAATATAGGTCTGACAGAATGTGACTGCGTAATGTAGGTCTGACAGACTGACTGTGTAATACAGGTCAGACAGACTGTGACTGCGTAATGTAGGTCTGACAGACTGTGACTGTGTAATACAGGTCAGACAGACTGTGACTGTGTAATACAGGTCTGACAGACTGTGACTGTGTGTAATACAGGTCTGACAGACTGTGACTGTGTAATACAGGTCTGACAGGCTGTGACTGTGTGTAATACAGGTCTGACAGACTGTGACTGTGTAATACAGGTCTGACAGGCTGTGACTGTGTGTAATACAGGTCTGACAGACTGTGACTGTGTAATACAGGTCTGACAGGCTGTGACTGTGTGTAATACAGGTCTGACAGACTGTGACTGTGTAATACAGGTCTGACAGACTGTGACTGTGTGTAATACAGGTCTGACAGACTGTGACTGTGTAATACAGGTCTGACAGACTGTGACTGTGTAATACAGGTCAGACAGACTGTGACTGCGTAATGTAGGTCTGACAGACTGTGACTGTGTAATATAGGTCTGACAGAATGTGACTGTGTAATACAGGTCAGACAGACTGTGACTGTGTAATACAGGTCAGACAGACTGTGACTGCGTAATGTAGGTCTGACAGACTGTGACTGTGTAATATAGGTCTGACAGACTGTGACTGTGTAATACAGGTCTGACAGACTGTGACTGTGTAATACAGGTCAGACAGACTGTGACTGCGTAATGTAGGTCTGACAGACTGTGACTGTGTAATACAGGTCAGACAGACTGTGACTGCGTAATGTAGGTCTGACAGACTGTGACTGTGTAATATAGGTCTGACAGAATGTGACTGCGTAATGTAGGTCTGACAGACTGACTGTGTAATACAGGTCAGACAGACTGTGACTGCGTAATGTAGGTCTGACAGACTGTGACTGTGTAATATAGGTCTGACAGAATGTGACTGCGTAATGTAGGTCTGACAGACTGTGACTGTGTAATACAGGTCAGACAGACTGTGACTGCGTAATGTAGGTCTGACAGACTGTGACTGTGTAATATAGGTCTGACAGAATGTGACTGCGTAATGTAGGTCTGACAGACTGACTGTGTAATACAGGTCAGACAGACTGTGACTGCGTAATGTAGGTCTGACAGACTGTGACTGTGTAATACAGGTCTGACAGACTGTGACTGTGTGTAATACAGGTCTGACAGTGGCTGAGAGTGGGATGGGTTTATAATAATAATGTCTGAGTCACTCACATGATGGCGTTGAGGTTTCGGTCGAGGCGGGGGGAGGTGCATCCCAGGATCTCTCCAGGGGACAGGGGTCGACACTGAGGAACCACCACCTCATACTCTGGCCTCAGAGCTGCACTCACCGCCTGGGGGGTGGGGGGACAAAAAACCAATGATAGATGTAAAATAACACCTACATCTTCTCTGTTCACACAAAGTGAGAGGCTGAGAGCGAGTGCCAACAATTTAGGCAAGAAAGAAGAAGCAGCATGCTTGGAGGCGGAGGGATAATCTGTGTTCTTTTAAGTTGGAGGTAAACAGGGAATATAGAGGCAGACCTGACGACCCCCCACTCCATCTTGTATGAACTACACACACCGTGAGCAAGAGGCGCACACACTCACACACACCCAAACCGCCCCCAACACACAACAAAAACATGACACACACATCAGCACGTCAACGTGTATAAATAACACTGGTTACATTAGCAGGGGCCTGAACTAGCGTTGGTCATGCACTGACAGAGGGAAGCAGCAGAGAGGAGACGGAGGCGGAAGCTAGCTCTACTGTGATCTATAACTGCTTATGTAAAAGCCTGAGATGAGCAGTAGAGTTCACTCACTCCTCCTTTTAAGTCCAAAATAACTGCAGCTGGGTGTTCAAACCCACACTTGAACTGAACTTTAAGAGACAGGCAGGAGGCTGGCTCACGCAGGTGCAGAGCTTCTCTATATACAGTTGAAGTCTGACAGAATGTGACAGTTGAAGTCGGAAGTTTACATACACTTAGGTTGGAGTCATTAAAACTATTTTTTTTAACCACTCCACAAATGTCTTGTTAACAAACTATAGTTTTGGCAAGTCGGTTAGGACATCTACTTTGTGGATGACACAAGTCATTTTACCAACAATAGTTTACAGACAGATTATTTCACTTATAATTCACTGTATCACAATTCAAGTGGGTCAGAAGTTTACATAAACTAAGTTGACTGTGCCTTTAAACAGCTTGGTTTTAGAAGCTTCATATAGGCTAATTGACATCATTTGAGTCAATTGGAGGTGTACCTGTGGATGTATTTCAAGGCCTACTTTCAAACTCAGTGCCTCTTTGCTTGACATCATGTGAAAATCTAAATAAATCAGTCAAGACCTGAGAATATTTTTTTGTAGACCTCCACAAGTCTGGTTCATCCTTGGGAGCAATTTCCAAACGCCTGAACCATGTTCATCTGTAAAAACAATAGTACGCAAGTATAAACACCATGGGACCACGCAGCCGTCATACCACTCAGGAAGGAGACGCGTTCTGTCTCCTAGAGATTAATCTACTTTGGTGCGAAAAGTGCAAATCAATCCCAGAACAACAGCAAAGGACCTTGTGAAGATGCTGGAGGAAACAGGTACAAAAGTATCTATATCCACAGTAAAACGAGACCTATATCGACATTACCTGAAAGACCGCTCAGCAAGGTGGAAGCCACTGCTCCAAAACTGCCATAAAAAAGCCTGACTAAGGTTTGCAACTGCACATGGGGACAAATATGGTACTGTTTGGAGAAATGTCCTCTGGTCTGATGAAACGAAAGTACAACTGTTTGCCCATAATGACCATTGTTATGTTTGGAGGAAAAAGGGGGAGGCTTGCAAGCCGAAGAACACCATCCCACACCATCCCATGAAGCATGGATGGGGGTGTCAGCATCATGTTGTGGGGGTGCTTTGCTGCAGGAGGGACTGGTGCACTTCACAAAATAGATGGCATCATGAGGTGGGGAAATTATGGGATAGTGAAGCAATATCTCAAGACTTCAGTCAGGAAGTTAAAGTTTGGTCGCAAATGGGTCTTCTAATGGACAATGACCCCAAGCATACTTCCAAAGTTGTGGCAAAATGGCTTAAGGACAACAAAGTCAAGGTATTGGAGTGGCCATCACAAAATCCTGACCTCAATCCTTTAGAAAATTTGTGGGCAGAACTGAAAAAGCATGTGTGAGCAAAGAGGCCTACAAACCTGACTCAGTTACACCAGCTCTGTCAGGAGGAATACGCCAAAATTCAAATGTTTGACACAAGTTAAACAATTGAAAGGCAATGCTACCAAATACTAATTGAGTGTATGTAAACTTCTGACCCACTGGGAATGTGATGAAAGAAATAAAAGCTGAAATAAATCACTCTCTCTACTATTATTCTGACATTTCACATTCTTAAAATAAATTGGTGATCCTAACTGACCTAAGACAGGGAATTTTTACGAGGATTAAATGTCAGGAATTGTGAAAAACTGAGTTTAAATGTATTTGGCTAAGGTGGATGTAAACTCTAGGCTTAAACTGTTGACAGAACTCATGTAGGCTTATATACATGTACACATAGAGACACAAACAGACCCCACACACAAAGAGGCACGTACAAATGCACGTGCACACACACACACACACACACACACACACACACACACACACACACACACACACACACACACACACACACACACACACACACACACACACACACACACACACACACACACACACACACACCTGCAGTGCAGCCACAAACTGGATAGTGCTGACAAGTGCCAGAGAGTGTCCAGGGGGGAAGTTGAACTTGACCGTGTCCAGAAAGTGTGCGTTGTCCATCTGGATATCAACAAACACGTACAGCATCTTAATGCCTGCTGTGGAGTCTATAGGGACTGCAGGGAGACAGACAGGGTTAGGATTAATTATTGAATATGTTATGTTAGTTTTATACCATGGACATGGAGTACTCGTCATATAGCTAGCATTAAACTACAGTCACACACTGCACACACCCACTTTTGCAATAGAGCTGAAACCCTTTCCATGTGAATGAGCCGGCACACACACACGATGTTGGGCGCTGATGCAAATACCTCAGTTATTTTAGGAAGGAGAGGGACACATGCAATTACTATGAATTTCACAGGCCATTTACGCTGGGCCCGCCTGGGCTTAGGAAAGCCAGAGACTTAGGGACAGGGGGGAGCGGGTTGGAGGAGGTGGGAGAGAGGGCCGAGGGAGATGGGGGGCAAAGGGCACGGAGTAGCACCATCTTTGGTTTTGATCATGGTAATTACAGTTCTTCGTGTTACATGCAATTTACATTTATAAATCTTGAGCAAAGGACATTTATGCTGTGATTAAGTAAATGGGCCATTGTCATTTAAACGTTGAAACATTTGTAATGTAGCTCATTTGATGCCGCAGACGTATGAATAAGAGATAAAAGCGGAGAAGGCGTGACAGGGAGAGAGGGATGGAAGATCACAACCCTTTACTAGTAGATAGTTTGTGGTTTGATAGATAGAAGCAGAAATGAAGAGGAGGTGGTGGACAACACCAAAACAGCTACATATCACAATATTATTTTGGACGATATTATATCGATACTTTGACTCCAAATACTGAAATGTAAAAAAAAAAAAAAAATAGAAAAATAAATAAAACAATTCTAAAAAAAGAATAATAATAATACGTTTGCTAGGTTGTGCTAATTGTCTGGACCTGTGCCAAAACGCTGGTATAATTCATCCTATAGCTTGTCCTCCATCTTATTTGAAATAGTGAGCCAACATGTTTTTAGCACTTGGATTTCCATGGGTGATAAAAACACATTTTCTCATGGTCTCTCACCTCTCTGCAGCAGACATACACTGAGTATACCAAACATTAGGACAGTTAGTTACACCCCCCTTTGCCCTCAGAACAGCAGCCTCAATTCATCGGGGCATGGACTCAACAAGGTGTCGAAAGCATTCCACATGGATGCAGGCCCATGTCGACTCCAATGTTTCCTACAATTGTGTTAAGTTGGCTGGATGTCCTTTGGGTGGTGGACCATTCTTGATGCACATGGGAAACTGTTGAGCGTGAAAACCCCAGCAGCGTTGCAGTTCTTGACACAAACCAGTGCTCCTGGAACCTACTACCATACCCCCTTCAAAGGCACTTACATTTTTTGTCTTGCCTATTCACCCTCTGAATGACACACATACACAATCCATGTCTCAATTGTCTCATGGCTTAAAAATCCTTATTTAACCTGTCTCCTCCCCTTCATCTACATTGATTGCAGGGGATTTAACAAGTGACACCAATAAGGGATCATAACTTTCACCTGGATTCACCTGGTCAGTCTGTCATGGAAAGAGCAGGTGTTCTTAATGTTTTGTACACTCAGTGTAGAGTGAGCAATATGTTTGGAACATCACATCGTAATAAAATCTAACCGCAATTAATCTAATCGTGAGAATCACAATACATATCGGCACCTAAGTATCGTGATAATAACGTATCGTGAGGTCCCTGGTTATTTCCAGTCCTACTAGCTATAGAAGTGGGCTGGAAGAAAACACATTGTCATTCAATTTTGGGTGGGATAGGGAGAGGTAATGTACTGTATATATTAAAATACAGGGGTAACGGGAGAACGAGAACGAGAGGATTTGGAATTGTCAATTACCAGGCACCAGGAGTGATAAATGGGTAGCAGTATCAGGAAGGAAGGACAGAGAGAGATGGATAGTAAGAAACAGGTCTAGGTGGGAGACAGAGAGAAGTTACAAAGACCAGGTCGTTGGAATGGGGAGATGTTGTGGAACTGGGGACAGACAAGGAGTAAAGACTCCACTTGCCCAGCTAGGCAGGCAGACAGACAAACATGTAGGCAGACAGACAGGCAGGGAGACAGACAGACAGACAGCAGGCAGGGAGGAGACAGACAGACAGCATCCAGGCATGTAGACAGAGAGCAGAAAGGGAGACAGCGGGCAGACAAGACAGACAGACAAGAGAGAGAGGGAATACCAGGCGGCTGGGGTGAGGAGATGGGCTGTGGCGGTGATAAGTGACTAAGGGAACACTGAATGAAGTCCCCACATCTCCAAGCAAAGCAGACAGACATAGAGAGACATAGGCATACAGCTGCAGCATGTTTACAGGTGCTCCCAACAACAAAGGGCACAGCAGTGGGATCGATCCATTCTCTGATCACATTAGCACGGCTTTCTGAGAGCACCTAGTCACTGCAATTAAAGCCACTGCCAATGAGACAGCCCCAACTCACTCATTTCCTCCTCCTTTCTCTTTAACACATTCTCCATTTCTATTACTCACCCCCATACACTCCTTCAAATCACTCACTCACTTATTTTCTCACTCATACAAACACTCAATAAGACATGAGAACATGCCACACATATACACACACACCAATACATGCACACGCAGACACACACAAAGCCACAGCAGGTGGGACAGAGAGAAAAAAGTCTGAATGAAAGATGACCGGTAACAATAGGAAAAAAATGAAAAATAGATGGAGAGAGAGAGAGATAGAAGGGAGGGAGACAGCATTTTCATGTGTCAGTCAATGAGGGCAGAGTGTCTTTCATCTCCTGCAGGTGACTGACACCTTTAGTTGTGTTGCTGATGAAGCCTCAACACTTCCACTTCATGTGATGCTGACTGCTGTCAGTCAACCACAGCTATAGAGACCTCCTCCACTCCTCACAGAGCAGAGAGAACGCAGACCGTCCGCCAAGGTTGGGTCAATTCCATTTCAATTCAGTCATTTCAGGGAGGACTGCAAAATACTAATTGATAATGATTGGCCGTTTAGATTCTTGAATTTGAATTTCGACCATAGTGTTTCAAGTACAGGTTAATTTGTTCCCTTCACATGACATGTGAATTATATGATTATAATAATACATACAGTGCCTTCAGAAAGTATTCATATCCCTTGACTTATTTCACATTTTCTCACCCATCTACACACAATAAACCATAATGACAAAGGGAAAACAGTAAAAAAAATCCTCTAAATACCCTGTTTTAAATTAAGATATGGATTTCTCACCCTTCCTGTAGGGTCGTGATAAGTCCATTTGCTGTCATCCAGTGGACATGTTGCTTAATTGCCCTCAGCTATGTTTAGACTGTTGTTGTTCATGTTTTGCTGTGTTCTAGTGTACTATGGAATATATTGCTTTCTTATTCTTGACACTTCTCCCAGGCATATTAAAGGTTAGAACTACCTTTCTAAGTGTTCTGATACTTCTAGCTTGGAGTTGTATTTTTATGATAACTTAGCTACAGTATTTCACCCTTTAATGTGTATAGTATTGCTTACTAGATGTGTCCAATCAATTTTGTAACCACTCCCTCTTTAAATTAGGGCTAATTGGAAAAGCTGTTCAAAAGAGGACATTGTATTATTTTTTTCTACTCCCTGACGAAGGCCATGCAGCCAAAACTCGTCGGATTTTTAGAACTGTTTCTATTGAACATGCCATACTAATAAAGGTATTGTAATTAATTATATGAAGAGTGCTTTGGTCCTCCTTTCTTTTCTTTTTGATGCGTTTAAAAAAATTAATGTTTGCAAATGTATTGAAAATGAAAAACATTACTAATTCATTGACATAGCTTATCACACCCGATACCAGCCGGAAGTCTTTCTGGGTAAGTCTCGAAGAGCTTTGCATTGTACAATATTGGCACATTCATCTGTTTAGTATTTTTTATTCTTCAAGCTCTGTCAAGTTGGTTGTTGATCATTGCTAGAAAGTCATTTTTAAGCCTTGCCATACATTTTCAAGCCAATTTAAGTCAAAACTGTAACTAGGCAACTCAGGAACATTCAATGTCGTCTTGGTAAGCAACTCCAGTGTATATTTGGCCTTGTGTTTTATGTTATTGTCCTGCTGAAAGGTGAATTCATCTACCGGTATCTGGGAGAAAGCAGACTGAACCCAGTTTTCCTCCAGGAATTTGCCTGTGCTTAGCGCTATTCCGTGTATTTTAATCCCCCCAAAACTCCCAAGTTCTTGACATTTATAAGCATACCCATAACAGGATGCAGCCACCACCATATTGAAAATATGAAGTGTGGTACTCAGTGATGTGTTGTGTTCACCCCAAACATTATGCTTTGCATTCAGGTCATTAAGTTCATTTCATTGCCACATTTTTTGCAGTTTTACTTTAGTGCCTTATCGCAAACCGGATTCATGTTTTGGAACATTTGTATTCTGTACAGACCTTCTTTTCACTCTGTCATTTAGGTCAGTATTGTGGAGTAACTACAATGTTGTTGATCCATCCTCAGTTTTCTCCAATCACAGCCATTAAACTCTGTAACTGTTTTAATGTCACCATTGGCCTCATGGTGAAATCCCTGAGCGGTTTCTTCCTTCTCCAGCAACTGAGTTAGGAAGGACGCCTGTATCTTTGTAGTGACTGGATGTATTGATATATCCTCCAAAGTGTAATGAATAACTTCACCATAAAATTAGTATTCAATGTCTGCTTTATTAACCATTTAACTATAGGTGCCCTTCATTGCGAGGCATTGGAAAACATCCCTGATCTTTGTGTTTGAATCTGTGTTTGAAATTCACTGCTCGATTGGGGGAACTTACAGATAATTGTACGTGTGGAATTTAGAGATGAGGTAGTCATTCAAAAATCATGTTAAACACTATTATTGCACACAGAGTGAGTCCATGCAACTTATTATGTAACTTGTTAAGCACATTATTACCACTGAACTTATTTAGGCTTGCCTTAACAGAGGGGTTGAGTACTTAGACTCATGACATTTCAGCTTTCATTTTTAATTAATTAGATATAAAAAATGTAAAACATAATTCCACTTTGACATTATGGGGTGTTGTGTGTAGGCCAGTGACACACAATCTCAATTTAATACATTTGAATTCAGGCTGTAACACAACAAAATGTGGAATAAGTCAAGGGGTGAGAATATTTTCTAAAGGAACTGTTCATCATTCTAATGACGTGATATGGTATTGACCCAAGTCCTGATGCCCACCAACTTCATAGAGAATTTCATTGTTTTAATACAGCATTTGGACTATAGTGATGAGGGGGAAAAAATTCAATACAGTTACATATCGGGATATTACTTTTGACGATATACAGTATCGTTTTGACAATATCGCCATATTATTTTTGCGCAAGTTGACTGTACATGCACCAAAACTTCAGTATGCTTCCTTCATAGCTTGTTCTCCATCTTATTAAATAGGGAGCCAATTGTGACTCGTTTCAATTGTGACTCGTTTTTTTTGTATCAAAATGATTTTTGATGTTGTTGCAGAAATGCCTTCTGGAACATGTGGACTTAAATGTGCCTTAATAACAAATGTGTATGCCATCTGTAAATACAAATAAAATTGGGATTATGCTAGCTAGCTACATGCCTTACCTAAATACTCCACTATGCAAGTATCCATTTCAATAGAATGTTCATGAATTCATTGCGACACCACCGCTGTTGATAGACGTAGCTGGGAAATTCGCTCTGGCAATCTAGTCTGACTCTCGTCTGAGTGCATAATGATGCATATTTCTGTTTATGAACATGTATACAAATACTATATTGAGAATTAAGCCTAGTAATCAGCTAGCATACAATAAGTTATACTCATTGTTCTTTTCTTTCTATATTTTAGTTTTACTAATTTCAGTCACTATTACCGTACCTACGAAGCGGTGGCAATAAATCCTCCTTCAACACAGTAGTTGTACTGAGTTTATCTGTCTGCTAAGCTTAAGAAGGGGACTCTTTTGCGAGGGCAGAATAAAACGACTCCAATATGCACGTATCCATTTCAATGGAATGTTCATGATGTCACTGCGACATGACAGCTGTTCATAGCTGGTAAAGAGCGCAGAATAACTGACAAATTTACAAATGCTCAACACCTGTTGAATATAGCTGTTGGCAAAAATTGTTGCCAGCAGCACAGTTGCAGTCACCAAGGCTTTGGATAACATAAAAACAGCCTAACCACTACAGACGTTGGTTCGATCCGAGGCTGTGTTGCAGCCGGCTGCGACCGACCAACCCATGAGGCGGCGTACAATTGGCCAAGAGTCGTCCTGGAGTAGGGGAGGGTTTGGCCGGCTGGGCTGTCCTTGTCCCATCGCGCTCTAGCGACTCCTGTGGAGGGCCGGGCGCAATGCATGCTGACACGGTCGCCAGGTGTATGGCGTTTCCTCCGATACATTGGTGCGGCTGGCTTCCAGGTTAAGCGAGCATTGTTTCAAGAAGCAGTGAGGCTTGGCGGGGTCGTGTTTTGGAGGATGCACGGCTCTTGACCTTTGCCTCTCCCGAGACCGTACGGCTGGTGCAGCGATGGGACAAGACCGTAACTACCAATTGGATATCACAAAAATTGAGGAGAAAAGGGCGTAAAAAATATATAATAATTTTAAAAAAGCCTAACCAGCTCTGCTAAGGCGAGTAAAATGGTAAGAGTGAGCTGTTCTTTCATTTGTGTCTGGAAGTAGCTAGCCAACGTTAGCCAGTTAGCTTATGTACTTGATTGCGGTTGTTCGGACAGATCCCTCTCTGGGATATGTGGGATGCTAGCATCCCACCTGGCCAAAAGCCAGGGAAAATGCAGAGTGCCAAATTCAAATAAATTACTATAAAAATCAAACTTTCATTAAATCACACATGTAAGATACCAAATTAAAGCTACACTTGTTGTGAAACCAGCCAACATGTCAGATTTCAAAAAGGCTTTTCGGCGAAAGCAAACGATGCTATTATCTGAGTATAGCACCCCCGTAAACAAAGAGAGAAAAGCATATTTCAACCCTCATGCCTTACCTTTGACGAGCTTCTTTTGTTGGCACTCCAATATGTCCCATAAACATCACAAATGGTCCTTTTGTTCGATTAATTCCGTCGATATATATCCAAAATGTCAATTTATTTGGCGCGTTTGATCCAGAAAAACACCGGTTCCAACTTGTGTAACGTGACTACAAAATATCTCAAAAGTTACCTGTAAACTTTGCCAAAACATTTCATACTACTTTTGTAATACAACTTTAGGTATTTTTTAACGTAAATAATCGGTAAAATTGAAGACGGGATGATCTGTGTTCAATACAGGAGGAAAACAAACTGTAGCTAGCTTTCTGGTCACGCACCTCTATCTAACAGTACACTACAAGTGACCCTCGTTCTGAACAGGGCTACTTCTTCATTACACAAATAAAAAACCTCAACCAATCTCTAAAGACTGGTGACATCCAGTGGAAGCGGTAGGAACTGCAAGAAGGTCCCGTAGAAATCTGGATTCCCAATGAAAATTCATTGAAAAGAGAGTGACCTCAACAACAACAAAAAATCTGAATGGTTTGTCCTCGAGGTATCGCCTGCTAAATAGGTTCTGTTATACTCACAAACATGATTCAAACAGTTTTAGAAACTTCAGAATGTTTTCTATCCAAATCTACAACTAATATGCATATCTTATCTTCTGGGGCTGAGTAGCAGGCAGTCTAATTTGGGCATGCATTTGATCCGGACGTGAAAATACTGCCCCCCGTCACCAAGAAGTTAAAGAGATGGGTGGGGATAAAGCTTAAGAGGGTGTGAACGATGCTGAATGGGTGTAGACAAAGAAGAGCTCTCCAGTAGGTACCAAAACATTCAAAGGTCAATTTCTCAAAAGTGGGGTTACAAGTTTATCAACTTTCAAAGCAGAATTACTTTCCCATTGTTCCTGAACTGTAGTGTATGATATACAATTTTCTAGCCCTGGGTCTCTACTTTTATCCAATGTAAAACACACCATTTCAATTTTTGCTACGAATTGAGCCGGTCGGTCAGAATTTGACATGAGCACTTGTATGTACATGTCTAATCAAGCAGCAGGTAGCCTAGTGGTTAGAGCGTTGGACTAGTAACTGAAAGGTTGCAAAATCGAATCCCCCAGCTGACAAGGTAAAAATCTGTTGGTCTGCACCTGAACAAGGCAGTTGTTCCAGTTGTTCCTTGTTCATTGAAAATAAGAATTTGTTCTTAACTGACTAGCAAGGTTACAATTTTAAAAAATATATAGTTTTCTCATGGCTACCTCTTGTCAGAAATACAGTGTAGACATTGTAAATGACTTGTAAATTGTAAATGACTATTGTAGCTAAAAACGGCAGATTTTTAATGGAATATCTACATAGGCGTACAGAGGCCCATTATCAGCAACCATCTCTTCTGTTTTCCAATGGCACGTTGTGTTAGTTAATCCAAGTTTATCATTTTAAAAGGATAATTGATCATTAGAAAAGCCTTTTGCAATTATGTTAGCACAGCTGAAAAGTGTTGTTCTGATTGAAGAAGCAATAAAACTGGACTAGTTTAGACTAGTTGAGTATCTGGAGCATCAGCCTTTGTGGGTTCGATTACAGGCTCAAAATGGCCAGAAACAAAGATCTTTCTTCTCAAACTTGTCAGTCTATTCTTTTTCTGAGAAATGAAGGCTATTCCATGTGAGAAATTGCCAAGAAACTGAAGATCCCATACAACGCTGTGTACTACTCCATTCACGCAAATTGTCTCTAACCAGAATAAAAAGAGGAGTGGGAAGCCCCGGTGCACAACTGAGCAAAAGGACAAGTACATTAGAGTGTCTAGTTTGCGAAACAGACGCCTCACAAGTCCTCAACTGGCAGCTTCATTAAATAGTACCCTCAACGTCAACAGTGAAGAGGCGATTGTGCGATGCTGGCCTTCTAGACATATTGTCTTGACTGTGAGTGCAGAACACAGAGAGTGGGTGATGTATGTCTGTTGGTTGGTTAGAGAGTATGTATTGTTTGCTTGTTGGTTTGTTAAAGCAGTCAGCTGGTGTATTGGATTCATATTCTTGTGGTCAGGTGTGGTATTTGGGAGAGTGAGCCTTGTTCAACTCGTTCTGCCAAGGAGATTTCACAAATATCGATTCAGCATTTCCTGCTATATTGTGCTGCAGACAGGATGAGAGCAGCGCAGGGAATGAAGGGTCCTTAAGATCTGAACAGGCTTTTCAAAGGACAGCCCTAATGCATGTTTTCCATTGATCGTCTGAGTAAATGTGCTGCTGTCCAGCCTCTAAAGGTCTGACAGGCCTTACAAAGCTGCAGCTAAGCACACATACTGAGCTATTGAGTACTACCCAGTGTCAGGCACTTATAGTACAAAACCTACATTCTGTATGTGCTGCTGGTATTGATCTTGCTGTTTTATAACATGGCTGGAGGCCATGGTGTCTGTCTATCATACTTATGCCCTGAGTATGTGTGGTGTGTGTGTGTGTGTGTCAGAGATTCTATTCCAGTGCTCAGAAGGACAGAAGTCACATGTAGATGATGATAATGCATCTTAACAGAACACAAAACTCATGTAACGAAGCAGCCAAAGAAATGGCATTTTCAAACATTAAAAAAAAAAAAAATGATTTTTTTGTGCTAATATATATATATATTTAAATAACAAAAATACCTCATTTACATACAGTTGAAGTCGGAAGTTAACATAAACTTAGGTCGGAGTCATTAAAACTCGTTTTTCAACCACTCCACAAATTTCTTGTTAACAAACTATAGTTTTGGCAAGTCGGTTAGGACATCTACTCTGTGGACATCTACACCAACAATTGTTTAGACAGATTATTACACTTATAATTCATTGTATCACAATTCCAGTGGGTCAGAAGTTTATATACTGTACACTAAGTTGACTGTGCCTTTAAATAGCTTGGAAAATTCCAGAAAATGATGTGATGACTTTAGAAGCTTCTGATAGGCTCATTTATATAATTTGAGTCAATTGGAGGTGCTCCTGTGGATGTATTTCAAGGCCTACCTTCAAACTCAGTGTCTCTTTGCTTGATGTCATCGGAAAATCTAAAGAAATCAGCCAAGACCTCAGAAAAAAAATTGTAGACCTCCACAAGTCTGGTTCATCCATGGGAGCAATTTCCAAACACCTGAAGGTACCACGTTCATCTGTACAAACAACAAGTTTAAACACCATGGGACCACACAGCTCAGGAAGGAAACACGAACCAACTTTGGTGCGAAAAGTGCAAATCAATCCCAGAACAACAGCAAAGGACCATGTGAAGATGCTGGAGGAAACGGTACAAAAGTATCTATATCCACAGTAAAACAAGTCCTATATCGACAACCTGAAAGGCCACTCAGCAAGGAAGAAGCCACTGATCCAAAACCGCCATAAAAAAGCTAGACTACGGTTTACAACTGCATATGGGGACAAAGATCGCACTTTTGGAGAAATGTCCTTTGGTCTGATGAAACAAAAATAGAACTGTTTGGCCATAATGACCATTGTTATGTTTGGAGGAAAAAGGGGGATGCTGGCAAGCCGAAGAAGACCATCCCAACCCTTGAAGCACGGTGGTGGCACCGTCGGGGTGCTTTGCTGCAGGAGGGACCGGTGCACCTCACAAAATAGATGGCATCATGAGGGATGAAAATTATGTGGATATATTGAAGCAACATCTCAAGACATCAGAGTCAGGAAGTTAAAGCTTGGTCACAAATGGGTCTTCTAAATGGCCAATGACCCCAAGCACACTTCCAAAGTTGTGGCAATATAGCTTAAGGACAACAAAGTCAAGGTAATGGATGGCCATCACAAAGCCCTGACCTCAATCCTATAGAACATTTGTGGGCAGAACTGAAAAAGTGCATGCAAGCAAGGAGGCCTACAAACCTGACTCAGTTACACCAGCTCTGTCAGGAGGAATGGGTCAAAATTCACCCAACTTATTGTGGGAAGCTTGTGGAAGGCTACCCGAAACGTTGGACCCAAGTTAAACAATTTAAAGGCAATGCTACCAAATACTAATTGAGTGTGTGTAAACTTCTGACCCACTGGGAATGTGATGAAATAAATAAAAGCTGAAATAAATCATTCTCTCTACTATTATTCTGACATTTAACATTCTTAAAATAAGTGGTGACCCTAACTGACCTAAGACAGGGAATGTGTACTAAGATTACTTGTCAAGAATTTGTTAAAAACTGAGTTTAAATGTATTTGGCTAAGGTGTATGTAAACTTCTGACTTCAACTGTGCACGCACGCACACGCCATACTATGCCATACCATACACACACACACACATACACAGTACCAGTCAAAAGTTGACACACCTACTCATTTCAAGGGTTTTTCTTTATTTTTACTATTTTGTAGATTGTAGAATAATAGTGAGGACTTCAAAATGACGAAATAACATATATTGAATCATGTTGTAAGGAAAAAAGTGTTCAAAAAAACTAAATATATTTGAGATTCTTCAAAGTAGCCGTTCACCTACTCTGCGTCTCACAAAGACATGGCAGTTGGAACCAAAAATATCACATTTGTACTCTTCAGGCCAAAAGGACAGATTTCCACCAGTCTAATGTCCATTGCTTGTGTTTCTTGGCCCAAGCAAGTCTCTTCTTCTTATTGGTGACCTTTAGTAGTGGTTTCTTTGCAACAATTTGACCATGCAGTCTCCTCTGAACAGTTGATGTTATTTGGGCTGGTAACACCAATGAACTGATCCTCTGCAGCTGAGGTAACTTTTGGTCTTCCATTCCTGTGGCGGTCCTCATGAGAGACAGTTTCATCATAGCGCTTGATGGTTTTTGTGTATGCACTTGAAGAAACTTTCAAAGATCTTGACATTTTCCGGATTGACTGACCTTCATGTCTTCAAATAATGATGGACTGTCGTTTCTCTTTGATTATTTGAGCTGTTCTTTTGCCAAATAGGCCTATCTTCTATATACCAACCCTACCTTGTCACAACACAACTGATTGGCTCAAATGCATTAAGGAAAGAAATTCCACAAATTAACTTTTAACAAGGCACACCCGTTAATTGAAATTCATTCCAGGTGACATGTGTACAAAGCTGTCATCAAGATAAAGGGTGGCTACTTTGAAGAATCTCAAATATAAAATATGTTTTTATTTGTTTAACACTTTTTTGGTTACTGTATGAATCCATATGTGTTATTTCATAGTTGTCATGTCTTCACTAATTATGTAGAAAATAGTACAAATAAAGAAAAACCCTTTAATGACTAGGTGTGTCCAAACCTGTGACTGGTACTGTATGTCACCAGTAGAATATATACCGTTAATCTGCGTCATTTGTTTACATACATTTCTGTTAATGCATGTATTAATTAGTCATGTACCGCTCTCATTCCTGGAGTGGAAATGTTATTTGGAGAGTTCACAACCTGCTACATTTTTGAGAAACAAGCTATGGTTTATTTCATAAGCATCATTTACGAGATTTGTCCATTTTTTCATTGTTCGTTGTTTGGAGTGCTCCATGTGAGCAAAGTCTGGTTTGTTGAGGGAGCAAGCGCACCTGAACACTCATAGAAGTAAGTACCTGGTCTGCTGCATGGAAATGAAAGAAAGTGTTGTTTTTTCCCCATCCATAGCAAATGTAATATATTAAAGGTATAGATCCTCACAATAAACTACTTGATAAATCTTTCCAATAACCTCCCATCCTCAATGTGAAAGCACAATTGAAGTTATAGGCCTACTGCTGCATTGGCCTATAGGCTATGAGTTTCATGCACTCATTTCTTTAGGCGCTAATGGATCACAGTGTATCAATGTGTCCATATGGCAGAGGCTGTTGATTTTGGATTAGTTGACTTAACTTTGATATTTTTTATCATTTGAATTCAGAATTTTAGGATTAACTACGTGACAATTATTTTGAGAAACCAAAACGTTTTGAATTGCATCCATGTTTCAATGGTGGGATTTTGGCTACTTTGAAACAGGGTAAAAGACATGCCTCCATAATATGAAATAAACATTTAGGTTTCAAACAATGAAGTACGTTTTCAAAATGCATACTGCCTCCAGCTCACATTGTAAAGTGGTGAGTGATGTGTTGATAGCCTGTTTCCTGCACTTGACTGGTGAATGGGAGGCACGATTCAATTTCCAGTTGAGAAATCAAAATAGTATATATTTTTAATAGTGCACAAAACTGTTTTTAACATGCAATTGCATTTAGAATTGTTGTGCAATGGGCACCTCCCTAGTGGCACAGTGGTCTAAGGCACTGCACCGCAGTGTTAGCTGTGGTCTAAGGCACTGCACCGCAGTGTTAGCTGTGGTCTAAGGCACTGCACCGCAGTGTTAGCTGTGGTTTAAGGCACTGCACCGCAGTGTTAGCTGTGGTCTAAGGCACTGCACCGCAGTGTTAGCTGTGGTCTAAGGCACTGCACCGCAGTGTTAGCTGTGGTCTAAGGCACTGCACCGCAGTGTTAGCTATGGTCTAAGGCACTGCACCGCAGTGTTAGCTGTAGTCTAAGGCACTGCACCGCAGTGTTAGCTGTGGTCTAAGGCACTGCACCGCAGTGTTAGCTGTGGTCTAAGACACTGCACCGCAGTGTTAGCTGTGGTCTAAGGCACTGCACCGCATCGTTAGCTGTGGTCTAAGGCACTGCACCGCATCGTTAGCTGTGGTCTAAGGCACTGCACCGCAGTGTTAGCTGTGCCTCTAGAGATCCTGGTTCGAGTCCAGGCTCTGTCGCAGCCAGCCGCGACCGGGAGACCCATGGGGCGGCGCACAATTGGCCCAGCGTCATCCAGGTTAGGGGAGTGTTTGGACGGCAGGGATGTTCTTGTCCCATCGCGCTCAAGCGACTCCTGTGGCGGGCCAGGTGCTTCCTCCGACACATTGGTGCAGCTGGCTTCCGGGTTAAGCAGGCATTGTGTCAAGAAGCAGTGCACCTTGGCTGGATTTTGTTGTGTTTTGGAGGACGCGTGGCTCTCGACTTTCGCCTCTCCCAAGTCCGTATGGGAGTTGCAGCGATGGGACAAGACTGTAACTACCAATTGGATACCACGAAATCGGGGAGAAAAAATAAATACAAATAAAACATTTGTTGTGTAATGAATGGGTTTATAAAAACATGTTTACTCCGGCAGCAACCAGCTGAGGATCTGCAGGAGAAACCCAGCTCAACATAGTCTCTGTGTGCTGTGATAGTTGTGTTGGATAAATAAGATACATGACTAATGAAAATACACACAGGCCAATTTAATTCTGCTAATTAACCTATAGACTGATAAGCCTGACAGTCAAATGTATTTCCATCAATGAATAATAAGCATTATTAAGCAATGGTGTTTTTTCCCCCCAGGTCATTTAACAGCTTTTCATTTGGGGGGGGGGGGCAAAAGCCGGCTAACGGAAACCCTGGAGTGTGCATTTATGTCTGCGTATGCTTTAGGGATGGGATTCGATTACTAATGAGTAGATGCCTTGTGTCTGTGAGTCGTGTGTGTGGGTGTTTGTTTCTGTGTGTGTGTTTGTTTCTCTGTGTGTGTGTGTTTCTGTCTGTGTGTGTGTGTGTGTTTCTGTCTGTGTGTGTGTGTGTGTTTCTGTCTGTGTGTGTGTTTCTGTGTTTCTGTCTGTGTGTGTGTGTGTGTGTTTCTGTCTGTGTGTGTGTTTCTGTGTTTCTGTCTGTGTGTGTGTGTGTGTTTCTGTCTGTGTGTGTGTTACTGTGTTTCTGTCTGTGTGTGTGTGTTTCTGTCTGTGTGTGTGTTTCTGTGTTTCTGTCTGTGTGTGTGTGTGTTTCTGTCTGTGTGTGTGTTTCTGTGTTTCTGTCTGTGTGTGTGTGTGTGTGTTTCTGTCTGTGTGTGTGTGTGTTTCTGTCTGTGTGTGTGTTTCTGTCAGTCTGTCTGTCTGTCTGTCTGTCTGTCTGTCTATCTGTCTATCTGTCTGTCTGTCTGTCTATCTGTCTGTGTGTCTGTCTGTCTGTCTGTCTGTCTGAGAGAGAGTGAGACTCACTGAGGCAGCTGTGGCCGTAGTGCACCATGAAGTCTGCCCCCAGGGCCCGAGCCGTGAAGTCGTCCACGCAGCAGGCTCCATACGTCACATCACCCATCACAATGGTGTCTGCCTCTGTGAACCTGGGACAGACACACACACACACACACCATGATGAAAACCACTCCTCTGACCGTACATGAGCACAAACTGAACTGTCCCCGTCATTCAACACACACAGCTCAGTCTATTAGCCCCACTGACCTCCCCCTCTCCCGATGGTTACCATGGCGAGTGATACCCCACCTGGCTCCGAGCATCCTGATAGGGTCAGCAGGCTCAATCCCCAGTCTCAGCATGTTACCATGTACGGGCTGTCTCTGACTAGGACAAGTCATAAAGTTTATCAATCCCCAGTCTCACCATGCACTGGCTGTCTCTGACTAGGACAAGTCATTAAGTAGATCAATCCCCAGTCTCACCTTCCACTGGCTGTCTCTGACTAGGACAAGTCATTAAGTAGATCAATCCCCGGTCTCAGCATGTTACCATGTACTGGCTGTCTCTGACTAGGACAAGTCATTAAGTAGATCAATCCCCAGTCTCAGCATGTTACCATGTACTGGTTGTCTCTGACTAGGACAAGTCATTATTAAGTAGATCAATCCCCAGTCTCAGCATGTTCAATTCTCGGGCCGACTCTTTTCTCTGTATATATCAATGATGTTGCTCTTGCTGCGGGCGATTCCCTGATCCACCTCTACGCAGACGACACCATTCTATATACTTTCGGCCCGTCATTGGACACTGTGCTATCTAACCTCCAAACAAGCTTCAATGCCATACAACACTCCTTCCGTGGCCTCCAACTGCTCTTAAACGCTAGTAAAACCAAATGCATGCTTTTCAACCGATCGCTGCCTGCACCCGCATGCCCGACTAGCATCACCACCCTGGATGGTTCCGACCTAGAATATGTGGACATCTATAAGTACCTAGGTGTCTGGCTAGACTGCAAATTCTCCTTCCAGACTCATATCAAACATCTCCAATCGAAAATCAAATCAAGAGTCGGCTTTCTATTCCGCAACAAAGCCTCCTTCACTCACGCCGCCAAGCTTACCCTAGTAAAACTGACTATCCTACCGATCCTCCACTTCGGCGATGTCATCTACAAAATGGCTTCCAACACTCTACTCAGCAAACTGGATGCAGTCTATCACAGTGCCATCCGTTTTGTCACTAAAGCACCTTATACCACCCACCACTGCGACTTGTATGCTCTAGTCAGCTGGCCCTCGCTACATATTCGTCGCCAGACCCACTGGCTCCAGGTCATCTACAAGTCCATGCTAGGTAAAGCTCCGCCTTATCTCAGTTCACTGGTCACAATGGCAACACCCATCCGTAGCACGCGCTCCAGCAGGTGTATCTCACTGATCATCCCTAAAGCCAACACCTCATTTGGCCGCCTTTCGTTCCAGTACTCTGCTGCCTGTGACTGGAACGAATTGCAAAAATCGCTGAACTTGGAGACTTTTATCTCCCTCACCAACTTCAAACATCAGCTATCTGAGCAGCTAACCGATCGCTGCAGCTGTACATAGTCTATTGGTAAATAGCCCACCCATTTTCACCTACCTCATCCCCATACTGTTTTTATTTATTTACTTTTCTGCTCTATTGCACACCAATAGCTCTACCTGTACATGACCATCTGATCATTTATCACTCCAGTGTTAATCTGCAAAATTGTAATTATTCGCCTACCTCCTCATGCCTTTTGCACACATTGTATATAGACTGCCCTTTGTTTTCTACTGTATTATTGACTTGTTAATTGTTTACTCCATGTGTAACTCTGTGTTGTCTGCTCACACTGCTATGCTTTATCTTGGCCAGGTCGCAGTTGCAAATGAGAACTTGTTCTCAACTAGCCTACCTGGTTAAATAAAGGTGAAATAAAATTCTAAAAAATGTTACCATATACTGGCTGTCTCTGACTAGGACAAGTCATTAAGTAGATCAATCCCCAGTCTCAGCATGTTACCATGTACTTACTGGTTGCTTCTGAGTGGGACAAATCAAGTAGAGGGAATAGGAGTGACTCATATGAGTCATACCACTCAGATATTGCTTTTCCATCCCTTTATGATTGACATGCCAAACATCAGTAGGGCCTATAGAGCAGTCAGGTTGGTGGTCCCTGAACTAGAGGTTGACCGATTATGATTTTCCAATTATTGGAGGACCAAAAAAAGCCAACGCCGATTAAATCGGATGATTTTTAAATATTTTTTAAATTTGTAATAATGACAATTACAACAATACTGAATTAACACTTATTTTAACTTAGTATAAAACATCAATAAAATCAATTTAGCCTCAAAAATTGAAACATGTTCAATTTGGTTTAAATAATGCAAAAACAAAGTGTTGGAGAAGAAAGTAATATGTGCCATGTAAAAAAGCTACCGTTTAAGTTCCTTGCTCAGAACATGAGAACATATGAAAGTTGGTGGTTCCTTTTAACATGAGACTTCAATATTCCAAGGTAAGAGGTTTTAGGTTGTAGTTAATATAGTATTTATAGAACTATTTCTCTCTAGACCATTTGTATTTCATATACCTTTGACTATTGGATGTTCTTATAGGCACTATAGTATTGCCAGTGTAACAGTATAGCTTCTGCCCCCCCCCCCCCGCCCCTACCTGGGCTCGAACCAGGAACACATCGACAACAGCCACACTCGAAGCATCGTTACCCATCGCTCCACAAAAGCCGCGGCCCTTGCAGCGCAAGGGGAATAACTACTCCAAATCTAAAAGCGAGTGACGTTTGAAACAGTATTAGCGCACACCCAGCTAACTAGCTAGCCATTTCACATTGGTTACACCAGCCATTAGGCTGATAGGCTTGAAGTCATAAACAGCGCTGTGCTTGCGAAGAGTTGCTGGCAAAACGCACGAAAGTGCTGTTTGAATGAATGATTACGGGCCTGCTGCTGCTCAGTCAGACTGCTCTATCAAATCAGACTTAATTATAACATAATAATACACAGAAATACGAACCTTTGGTCATTAATATGATCGAATCCGGAAACTATCATTTCGAAAACAACACATTTATTATTTCAGTGAAATACGGAACCGTTCGGTATTTTATCTAACGGGTGGCATCCCTAAGTCTACATTTTCTTGTTACATTGCACAACCTTCAATGTATGTCATAATTCCGTAAAATTCTGGCAAATTAGTTCGCAATGAGCCAGACATCCCATACTGTTGCATATACCCTGACTCTGCATGCAATGAATGCAAGAGAAATGACACAATTTCACCTGGTTAATATTGCCTGCTAAACTGGATTAGTAGTTATAACTAGTGATTATGATTGATTGTTTTTTATAACATAAGTTTAATGCTAGCTAGCAATTTACCTTGGCTTCCACTGCATTTGCGTAACAGGCAGATTACTTGTGGAGTGCAATGGTTAGAGCGTTGGACTAGTTAACTGTGCGGTTGCAAGATTGGAACCCCTGAGCTGACAAGGTGAAAATCTGTCATTCTGCCCCTGAACAAGGCAGTTAACCCACAGTTCCTAGGCAGTCATTGAAAATAAGAATGTGTTCTTAACTGACTTGCCTAGTTAAATAAAAGGTATAAATATATATATATATATATATATATATATATATATATATACACTGCTCAAAAAAAATAAAGAGAACACTAAAATAACACATCCTAGATCTGAATGAATGAAATATTCTTATTAAATACTTTTTTCTTTACATTTCTTTAAAAAAATCACACAAAAATTATCAATGGAAATCAAATTTATCAACCCATGGAAGTCTGCATTTGGAGACACACTCAAAATTAAAGTGGAAAACCACACTACAGGCTGATCCAACTTTGATGTAATGTCCTTAAAACCAATCAAAATGAGGCTCAGTAGTGTGTGTGGCCTCCACGTGCCTGTATGACCTCCCTACAACGCCTGGGCATGCTCCTGATGAGGTGGCGGACGGTCTCCTGAGGGATCTCCTCCCAGACCTGGACTAAAGCATCCGCCAACTCCTGGACAGTCTGTGGTGCAACGTGGCGTTGGTGGATGGAGCGAGACATGATGTCCCAGATGTGCTCAATTGGATTCAGGTCTGGGGAACGGGCGGGCCAGTCCATAGCATCAATGCCTTCCTCTTGCAGGAACTGCTGACACACTCCAGCAACATGAGGTCTAGCATTGTCTTGCATTAGGAGGAACCCAGGGCCAACCGCACCAGCATATGGGCTCACAAGGGGTCTGAGGATCTCATCTCGGTACCTAATGGCAGTCAGGCTACCTCTGGCCAAAGAAATGCCACCCCACACCATGACTGAGCCACCGCCAAACCGGTCATGCTGGAGGATGTTGCAGGCAGCAGAACGTTCTCCACGGTGTCTCCAGACTCTGTCACGTCTGTCACATATGCTCAGTGTGAACCTGCTTTCATCTGTGAAGAGCACAGGGCGCCAGTAGCGAATTTGCCAATCTTGGTGTTCTATGGCAAATGCCAAGCGTCCTGCACGGTGTTGGGCTGTAAGCACAACCCCCACCTGTGGATGTCGGGCCCTCATACCACCCTCATTGAGTCTGTTTCTGACCGTTTGAGCAGACACATGCACATTTGTGGCCTGCTGGATGTCATTTTGCAGGGCTCTGGCAGTGCTCCTCCTGCTCCTCCTTGCACAAAGGTGGAGGTAGCGGTCCTGCTGCTGGGTTGTTGCCCTCCTACGGCCTCCTCCACGTCTCCTGATGTACTGGCCCGTCTCCTGGTAGCGCCTCCATGCTCTGGACACTACGCTGACAGACACAGCAAACCTTCTTGCCACAGCTCTATGTGCCATCCTGGATGAGCTGCTCTACCTGAGCCACTTGTGTGGGTTGTAGACTCCGTCTCATGCTACCACTAGAGTGAAAGCACCACCAGCATTCCATTTGCACAACAGCATATGACATTTATTGTCAATCAGTGTTGCTTCCTACGTGGACAGTTTGATTTCACAGAAGTGTGATTGACTTGGAGTTACATTGTGTTGTTTAAGTGTTCCCTTTATTTTTTTGAGCAGTGTATATATATATATATATATGTATATTTTTTTAATAATCGGAAATCGGCACGCAAAAATACCGATTTCCGATTGTAATGAAAACTTGAAATCTAACTAATACGGCCATTCCGATTAATCGGTCAACCTCTACCCTAAACAAGAGTCAATCATCATTGAACAACAGAGCAGCAATCAGTCAGTCGGTCTGCATCAACAGATGAGATATATTAGAGTGTCAGTATGAAGATGCTAAGTGGGGGTTGGGGTAAGTAAGGACAAATAAGGGGGAGGGGGACGCGGTAATAGGGTACTGGGCCAAGTATGGATTTATAGCACATCTGGACGGAAACTGCAGAGGCAGGGTCAATTACAGATGATCTGTCCATCTGTGGTCTTAGCATAAACATACCTTCAACTTCCCTATCCCCAACTCAACATTACATACAACTACTACAGAAGGTCTGTTCTAAGGAGAAAGCCACAAAGCTTTTTTCTGTTTCTCTTCTGCTTGAATATATTAAAAGCAGCAAATTAATTCATTCTGCATCTCATCATCCCTTCCGGGGGATTAAAATGCAAAGTAAAACTCCTAAACACTGAATAAAAGGAGTGAATGCAGAAAACTGGGAAAGAGAGGTGTGAATGGATAAAGCACAGAGTGGGGAAAGAGAGAAGATATGAGGAGAGGGGGGTGTTGTGGTTTAGGGACTGTGTTTTGACATATTTAGGCTAGCCAGTATAGGTAGTATTAAAAGTGAGAATAAAGATGAAAACAGGAGACTGCAACAGACAGTGTAGCCTACCCACCAACCCAGTCCGACTAACAACAGCTGGCTGTCTACTGCTGCCCAGTCCGCAAACTATTAGATACTGGACACAGGCTACAGATGCCATTTCCTCCCTCTCTCCCTGTTTTAATTTCTCTCTTTCACTGGTGTTCATTGTACCTTCAACCTTCAGTTTAATACGAGATAGAGTATGAACTTTGAACTTTCTCATCTCTCTGTTTACACCCATTTCATTTTCTAATTCCCCCTCTCTTTTTATATCCCTGTCCCTCTCCTCTCTCAGTGCTGGACTACCTTCACCCTCCAGAGGGGTATGGACTCTCTTTATATTTGTTCTCTTCTCCATTCCCCTCTCTCTCTTCCTCTAATGGCTGCTCTGGTGTGAAGGACACTACAGTCCACCTGAGCCTAGTAAAACACAGCCACACGGATGAAGGGAACTCATCCAGTAAATCAATATTGTCCTTCCAAGATATTATTTGCTTATCCTTTCTCTAGTCAAGGTCTTGATTCAGTGTGTGTTGTGTGTGTGACAGAGAGAGAGAGCTGTGCAATCGAGGGATCATGATAATGGGAGACTATGACACTAAGTGTTAGTAGCGCTCTCTGAACAATAGGCTTCCTTAAATCTCATCACAGATGTTCTTTTAAAGCATACTAATGACATTGTTAGAGCCGCATAAATGTATATCTCCCAGCTAAAAAATATATAGGGCATAGGGCTATCCCACAAGACTGCTGAAGAGAGATGCCCTGCAGTCTACCCACCACAGCACAGTCTACCCACCACAGCAGCAGTCTACCCACCATGGCAGCAGTCTACCCACCACAGCAGCAGTCTACCCACCACAGCAGCAGTCTACCCACCACGACAGCAGTCTACCCACCACAGCAGCAGTCTACCCACCACGGCAGCAGTCTACCCACCACAGCAGCAGTCTAACCACCACAGCATTCACAGCAGCAGGCTACCCACCACAGCAAAGGTCTACCCACCACAGCAATAGTCTACCCACCACAGCAACAGCCTACCCACCACAGCAACAGTCTATCCACCACAGCAGCAGTCTACCCACCACAGCAGCAGTCTACCCACCACAGCATTCACAGCAGCAGTCTACCTACCACAGCAGCACAGCAGCAGTCTACCCACCACAGCAACAGTCTACCCACCACAGCAACAGTCTACCCACCACAGCAACAGCCTACCCACCACAGCAACAGACTACCCACCACAGCACCAGTCTACCCACCACAGCATTCACAGCAGCAGTCTACCACCACAGCATTCACAGCAGCAGTCTACCCACCACAGCAGCAGTCTACCCACCACAGCAGCAGTCTACCCACCACAGCATTCACAGCAGCAGTCTACCCACCACAGCATTCACAGCAGCAGTCTACCCACCACAGCATTCACAGCAGCAGTCTACCCACCACAGCATTCACAGCAGCAGTCTACCCACCACAGCAGCAGTCTACCCACCACAGCAGCAGTCTACCCACCACAGCAGCACAGCAGCAGTCTACCCACAACAGTAGCAGTCTACCCACCACAGCAGTAGTCTACCCACCACAGCAGCAGTCTACCCACCACAATAACAGTCTACCCACCACTACAACACCACAGCAACAGTCTACCCACCACAGCAGCAGTCTACCCACCACAGCAGCAGTCTACCCACCACAGCAATAGTCTACCCACCACAGCAGCAGTCTACCCACCACCGCAGCAGTCTACCCACCACAATAAGTCTACCCACCACAGCAGCAGTCTACCCACCACAGTAGCAGTCTACCCACCACAGTAGCAGTCTACCCACCACAGCAGCAGTCTACCCACCACAGTAGCAGTCTACCCACCACAGCAGCAGTCTACCCACCACAGTAGCAGTCTACCCACCACAGTAGCAGTCTACCCACCACAGCAGCAGTCTACCCACCACAGTAGCAGTCTACCCACCACAGCAGCAGTCTACCCACCACAGCAGCAGTCTACCCACCACAGCAGCAGTCTACCCACCACAGCAGCAGTCTACCCACCACAGCAGCAGTCTACCCACCACAGCAGCAGTCTACCCACCACAGCAGCATACTGCAATATCTACAATTTAAATGACTGCACTGCAGAATATTACTGTATCTAATCAAGCATCCATCTGCAAGAAATAACATTATCATGCCATCTTATTGGTGCTACACATCTCATTATTTCCACTGCGTGACTGAAATACCTGGGTAATAAATGCAAGGAATCTGATTACAGAGCTGAGGCCCCAATGAGAGAAGTGATGCTACCTGGGACCGGGAGAGTAAGTACAGAGCAAAGAGGAGCACAATTCCCCTGTTCCACCGGAGAAGGGCTGAACGAGGGAGAGAAAGGAGGAAAGAGAGAGATGGGGAGAGAGAAAGAAAGAGAACGAGAAAGAGAAGAAAACGTAGAGAGAAAGAGAGAATGAAGGCTATCAGTGTTCACAACAACCCAACCCTCAAGCCCCATCTCACACAACCCTCAAACCCCATCTCACACAACCCTCAAGCCCCATCTCACACAACCCTCAAACCCCATCTCACACAACCCTCAAGCCCCATCTCACACAACCCTCAAGCCCCATCTCACACGGGACTTATGAACGATTGGCCGGGATAACAAAGCTCTCCCTCTCCCACCCTCTCGTCTCCATTTCCTGGGCATATCAGCTGTAGTTACCATCTCTGGCTCTTGAGCTGAAACATCAGAAGTGAAATGTCATTAAGATGTAATTTAGATGACGAGAAGCCTGTGAACTCCTTGTTAATTAGGGGCCCTCGTTAGCAGACAGTTAGAACAGAGGTCATAGCTAGGTGATTGGAGAGTTGTGGTTATGTACTGCACAGACAGATGCATAAACTCAAAATCAGACCAGCATCTTGTATGCATGCATAAACACACTCACTGGACAGCTTGACTAAGGGATCACCAGTGACAATGTATCATTGTAGATCAGCGTGGGGCTTTATTTACATAGCGGATCGATACCGTTCTCTCCCACTGTCAAGGGGAATCACGAGGGTAGCATGAAAGTAGATCCATCCACTTCCCGCTGTCCTCGGGAGATGAAATCCTTGCCTGGCTGCGACAGGAATTTCATCAGAGCCCAGCATGGGAGAAAGAGGCGCCTGTCGGTTTGGGCTCTCTCTCTCTCCGGGTTGGGAACAGCACCGCAGCAGACAGACAGACAGACGCAGATTGACAAACTTCCCCCATCTTCCTGAATCAGTGCACCACCACACAAACCCTCTCCCTGTCAACCAATGACACTTCTTCCCTTATGACAATTAATTGTTTGCGCTTTAACTAACATGCTGCTTTAAATTTGTTTGATTAGGTGCTGACAGGCGTTGGGGTTGTCACTGAGCCTCTATTACGATGATTCCTGTCACGTTGCGCTCGAGATGGATGGCGTTTTGATGCGGATGTGCATTGAAATATGTTAAGTACTTCTCCCCTCAAGACATACTTGTTGGGCATTCAATCATGATGTTTCAGACACTAGTAGCCAACAGACCAAACACAAGTCTGACTATTTACTACGGAGAGACATCAAAACACAGACCTGACTTGACAGACAATACAAACAGCTGTCCGTGTGTGTGTGTGTGTGTGTGTGTGTGTGTGTGTGTGTGTGTGTGTGTGTGTGTGTGTGTATGTGTGTGTGGCGAGTACCTCAAGTCACATCAAACTCCACCAACATTCTACAATACGTCTGACTGTTAGTGTTTGCGAGGGGAATGGACTAATGGAGTTGTACACAGACCACAGTGAGCAGGCTTCAAAAAAGGGTCCAGTCATATGAAACAAAACATTTACCAACAAATGAGCCATTGAGACAGCAGACACAGCAGGCATAGCATGCTGTGAGCTCCCTATGCTTGTCTTTAATATGGGCTCATTGCTGTCGCTGTGATTTATGAACAGCAAAAATATTTGAAACTCCCAGCTGTGTGCCGCGGTGCACCCCCCAGCCCGGGTACTGGGAGGGATTGTAAGTATGGGTGGGGGTGTATGCATGTGCAAGGAAGGAAGGAAGAGGGAGGAGAAAAAGAGAGAGGGAGAAACAGAGGAAGAAGGAGTGACCTGGCCTGCTGAGCTTACTGAGAGGAGATTCAGCAACACTTGGAGGACAATGGAATTCAATAAAAAAGCATATTTATTGCTAAAAGCAGAACCAACGCGTTTGGGCTTTTTGCCTTCAGGGTTTTAATTACTGAGAGGGTCATTCCATTCATAAATGTCTCAAACCCTGAACAATAGCCTACTTTTTCAGACATCCGGTGGAATAAGATCTGGCTTTACAGGGTGACTCTTTTCAGACAAGGGGATGAATGCAATGCCATCATTTCTGTGAAAGTGACCCAGTTCAATCCCGTGGCGCTGGTTGGGGGCCATGTTGGACAATGGCCACCAGGATCTGTCAAGGCAAAATTGTAAAAGTAAAATCTGTCACTCAGTAGGCCTTTCAGTCCTTTAGTGAGCCGTAGCAATATGTGAAGCTAGCCATGTGTCTATGGTGCCCATTCTAGGCAGGTGTTATAACAGTGGAGACAGGAGAGTGGTCTCAGGGGAGAGGTAGACAGCCAGATAAGCAGGGTGGTCGCAGGAAGAACTGACACCCTCTGACAACTTCACTGAGGAAGTGTGACAGCAGCGTCTGACCAGACAACATACAACACAGTCACATTCAGTAGAAATAACCCCCCCCCCACACACACACACACTACGATCATGTAGATCGCTCAGCCTCTCCTCGTACACACAATCAGGTTACGGGTGTGACATATTTATATCCTGCACCTGGTGATGGCTCATCTTTTATTTCATTACATTTCAGACAAGAGCTCCTATTCGTCCTGCGTCTGTGAGCAGGGATGGAGGGAGGATATTGGAGGAGAGGAAGAGGCACTTCCCTGGGTAATAGCAGGGCAACTCAGCGGAGAGGAAGCCTCATTATTTTCTCTTTAGAAGAATCAAGTTAGAGAGAAAGGAAAGGCAAAAATATGGAGGGAGAGAGAACGGAGAAAAATGAAAGTCTGTGTCAGAGAGGGAGACAAGAAGAGATGATAGAGAGATGATAGAGGGAGACGAGAGAGATGATAGAGAGATGCTATAGGGAGATGATAGAGGGAGATGAGAGAGATTATAGAGGGATGCTAGAGGGAGATGAGATAGGGAGACAAGAGAGAGATGCTAGAGGGAGATGAGAGAGGGAGACAAGGGAGAGATGCTAGAGGGATATGCTAGAGAGAGATGATAGAAGGAGATGATAGAGAGAGATGCTAGAGAGATGCTATAGGGAGATGCTAGAGAGAGATGATAGAGGGAGATGATAGAGAGAGATTATAGAGGGATGCCAGAGGGAGATGCTAGAGAGAGATGAGAGAGGCAGACGATATGCTAGAGGGAGACGAGAGAGGGAGACAAGAGAGAGATGATAGAGGGAGACAAGATGGATGATAGAGAGATGCCAGAGGGAGATGCTAGAGAGAGATGATAGAGGGAGATGAGAGAGGGAGACAAGAGAGAGATGATAGAGGGAAACAAGAGAGATGATAGAGGGAGATGCTAAAGAGAGATGATAGAGGGAGATGATAGAGAGATGATAGAGGGAGATGATAGAGGGAGACAAGAGAGAGATGATAGAGGGAGACAAGAGAGAGATGATAGAGGGAGATGATAGAGGGAGATGATAGAGGGAGACAAGAGAGAGATGATAGAGGGAGACAAGAGAGAGATGATAGAGGGAGATGATAGAGAGATGATAGAGGGAGATGATAGAGGGAGACAAGAGAGAGATGATAGAGGGAGACAAGAGAGAGATGATAGAGGGAGACAAGAGAGAGATGATAGATGGAGACAAGAGAGAGATGATAGAAGGAGATGATAGAGAGATGATAGAAGGAGATGATAGAGAGATGCTAGAGAGAGATGTTAGAGAGAGATGATAGAGGGAGACAAGAGAGATGATAGAGAGAGAAGATAGAGAGATGATAGAGGGAGACAAGAGAGATGATAGAGAGAGATAATAGAGGGAGACAAGAGAGATGATAGACAGAGATGATGGAGGGAGACAATAGAGATGAGAGATATGCCAGAGGGAGATGCTAGAGAGATGACAGAGGGAGATGATAGAGAGATGCTCGAGAGAGATGATAGAGGGAGACAAGAGAGAAATGATAGAGAGAGACAAGAGAGAGATGATAGAGGGAGACAAGAGAGAGATGATAGAGGGAGACAAGAGAGAGATGATAGAGGGAGACAAGAGAGAGATGATAGAGAGATGCTAGAGGGAGATGAGAGAGGGAGACAAGAGAGAGATGATAGAGGGAGACAAGAGAGAGATTATAGAGAGATGCCAGAGGGATATGATAGAGGGATGCTAGAGGGAAATGAGAGAGGGAGACGAGAGAGAGATGATAGAGGGAGACAAGAGAGAGATGATAGAGGGAGACAAGAGAGAGATGATAGAGAGATGCTAGAGAGAGATGTTAGAGAGAGATGATAGAGGGAGACAAGAGAGAGATGATAGAGGGAGACAAGAGAGAGATGATAGAAGGAGATGATAGAGAGATGCTAGAGAGAGATGTTAGAGAGAGATGATAGAGGGAGACAAGAGAGATGATAGAGAGAGAAGATAGAGAGATGATAGAGGGAGACAAGAGAGATGATAGAGAGAGAAGATAGAGAGATGATAGAGGGAGACAAGAGAGATGATAGAGAGAGATGATGGAGACAAGAGAGATGATAGAGAGAGAAGATAGAGAGATGATAGAGGGAGACAAGAGAGATGCTAGAGAGAGATGTTAGAGAGAGATGATAGAGAGAGAAGATAGAGAGATGATAGAGGGAGACAAGAGAGATGATAGAGGGAGACAATAGAGATGATAGAGATATGCCAGAGGGAGATGCTAGAGAGAGATGATAGAGGGAGATGATAGAGAGATGCTCGAGAGAGATGATAGAGGGAGACAAGAGAGAAATGATAGATGGATACAAGAGAGAGATGATAGAGGGAGACAAGAGAGAGATGATAGAGGGAGACAAGAGAGAGATGCTAGAGGGAGATGAGAGAGGGAGACGAGAGAGAGATGATAGAGGGAGACAAGAGAGAGATGATAGAGGGAGACAAGAGAGATGATAGAGAGATGCCAGAGGGAGATGATAGAGGGATGCTAGAGGGAAATGAGAGAGGGAGACGAGAGAGAGATGATAGAGGGAGACAAGAGAGATGATAGAGAGATGCCAGAGGGAGATGATAGAGCGAGAGCAGTGATAGAGAGATGCTAGAGAGAGATGATAGAGGGAGACAATAGAGAGATGATAGAAGGAGACAAGAGAGAGAGAGATGATAGAGGGAGACAAGATAGATGATAGAGAGATGCCAGAGGGAGATGCTAGAGAGAGATGATAGAGGGAGATGCTAGAGAGATGATAGAGGGAGATGCTAGAGAGATGATAGAGGGAGATGAGAGAGGGAGACGAGATGCTAGAGGGAGACAAGAGAGAGATGATAGAAGGAGACAAGAGAGAGAGATGATAGAGGGAGACAAGATAGATGATAGAGAGATGCCAGAGGGAGATGCTAGAGAGAGATGATAGAGGGAGATGCTAGAGAGATGATATAGGGAGATGAGAGAGGGAGACGAGATGCTAGAGGGAGACAAGAGAGAGATGATAGAGGGAAACAAGAGAGATGATAGAGAGATGCCAGAGGGAGATGTTAGAGAGAGATGATAGAGGGAGATGAAGATAATAGAGGGAGACAAGAGAGAGATGATAGAGGGAGACAAGAGATATATGATAAAGGGAAGCAAGAGAGAGATGATAGAGAGATGCTAGAGGGAAATGCTAGAGATAGATTGATAGAGGGAGATGATAGAGAGAGACGAGAGATGATAGAGAGATACTAGAGGGAGATGCTAGAGAGAGATGATAGAGGAAGACAAGAGAGATGATAGAGAGATGCTAGAGGGAGATGCTAGAGATAGATGATAGAGGGAGATGATAGAGAGGGACGAGAGATGATAGAGAGAGGGAGATGATAGAGGGAGGGAGATGATAGAGAGGAGATGATAGAGAGAGGAGATGATAGAGAGAGGGAGATGATAGAGAGAGGGAGATGATAGAGAGAGGGAGATGATAGAGAGAGGGAGATGATAGAGAGAGGGAGATGATAGAGAGAGGGAGTGATAGAGAGAGGGAGATGATAGAGAGAGGGAGATGATAGAGAGAGGGAGATGATAGAGAGAGGGAGATGATAGAGAGAGGGAGATGATAGAGAGAGGGAGATGATAGAGAGAGGGAGATGATAGAGAGAGGGAGATGATAGAGAGAGGGAGATGATAGAGAGAGGGAGATGATAGAGGGAGGGAGATGATAGAGAGAGGGAGATGATAGAGAGAGGGAGATGATAGAGGGAGGGAGATGATAGAGAGAGGGAGATGATAGAGAGAGGGAGATGATAGAGAGAGGGAGATGATAGAGAGAGGGAGATGATAGAGAGAGGGAGATGATAGAGAGAGGGAGATGATAGAGGGAGGGAGATGATAGAGAGAGGGAGATGATAGAGAGAGGGAGATGACTAGAGGAGAGGGAGATGATAGAGGGAGGGAGATGATAGAGGGAGGGAGATGATAGAGAGAGGGAGATGATAGAGGGAGGGAGATGATAGAGAGGAGGGAGATGATAGAGAGGAGGGAGATGATAGAGGGAGGGAGATGATAGAGAGAGGGAGATGATAGAGAGAGGGAGATGATAGAGAGAGGGAGATGATAGAGGGAGGGAGATGATAGAGAGAGGGAGATGATAGAGAGAGGGAGATGATAGAGGGAGGGAGATGATAGAGGGAGGGAGATGATAGAGAGAGGGAGATGATAGAGAGAGGGAGATGATAAAGAGAGGGAGATGATAGAGGGAGGGAGATGATAGAGAGAGGGAGATGATAGAGAGAGGGAGATGATAGAGAGAGCGAGATGATAGAGAGAGGGAGGGAGATGATAGAGAGAGCGAGATGATAGAGGGAGCGAGATGATAGAGGGAGGGAGGGAGATGAATAGAGAGAGGGAGATGATAGAGAGAGGGAGATGATAGAGAGAGGGAGATGATAGAGAGAGGGAGATGATAGAGAGAGGGAGATGATAGAGAGAGGGAGATGATAGAGAGAGGGAGATGATAGAGAGAGCGAGATGCTAGAGGGAGATGCTAGAGAGAGATGATAGAGGGAGATTAGAGTGGGAGATGATACAGACTCAGTGAGCATAGCCTTGCTATTGAGAAAGGCCGCCGTAGGCAGACATGGCTCTCAAGAGAAGACAGGCTATGTGCTCACTGCCCACAAAAGGTTGAAACTGAGCTGTACTTCCTAACCTCCTGCCCAATGTATGACCATATTAGAGACACATATTTCCCTCAGATTACACAGATCCACAAAGAATTCGAAAACAAACACGATTTTGATCAACTCCCATATCTACTGGGTGAAATACCACATTGTGCCATCACTATAGCAAGATTTGTGACCTGTTGCCACAAGGTCAACCAGTGAAGAACACCATTGTAAATACAACCCATATTTATGCGTATTTATTTTCACTTTTGTACTTTAACCATTTGCACATCATTACAACACTGTATAATAATAAGACATTTGTAATGTCTTTATTCTTTTGAAACTTCTGAGTGTAATGTTAACTGCTCATTTTTAATGTTTATTTCACTTTTGTATATTATCTACCTCACTTGCCTTGGAAATGTTAACATGTGTTTCCCATGCCAATAAAGCCTCTTGAATTGAATTGATAGAGAGAGGGAGATAGAGGAGAACAATATAAGAGCAATGGAGTGAGTTGAAACACAGATAAGGAGGTTGTGTGATGAAGGGGGTGTAAATGAGGTGGTGGAGAGAGAAGAGGAGAGAAGAGATAGAGAGAGAAGGCCTCTGCTGGCTGAGTGCATAAGGCAGATGATGGAGAGATGGAGAGAGAGGAGAAGGCCTCTGCTGGCTGAGTGCATAAGGCAGATGATGGAGAGATGGAGAGAGAGGAGAAGGCCTCTGCTGGCTGAGTGCATAAGGCAGATGATGGAGAGATGGAGAGAGAGGAGAAGGCCTCTGCTGGCTGAGTGCATAAGGCAGATGAGCTGTTTGCTCTGGGGTTTGTAATATTAACAAATCTGATATCAGTAATCTGCTTTGCACACACAGAACACAGGAAATACCCTGACAAAAAACTCCCCTCCAAAAAGAAATCTGGCAGGGCCACCATGTTGGATGATGATGATTAAATGTTTCTCTAGTTCTTTCTCTCTCTGAGTGTTTTGCTCGACCAAGATTTCTTCCATTTAGCATTGTAGTACAAACATTATGACTCCCACGTCTTACACCAGGAAAATTGGAAGACAAAACACGGGTGAAAATGACAGACTAATTGTAGTCAGAGAGAGTGAATGGGTACATTAGATATACTAGTAGCGTGGTAACATGGGCGGCAGGCAGGCGGGGAGGGAGGCAGGCGGGGAGGGAGGTAGGCGGGGAGGGAGGCAGGCGGGAGGGAGGCAGGCGGGGAGGGAGGCAGGCGGGCGGGCAGGGAGGCAGGCGGGGAGGGAGACAGGCAGGGAGGCAGGCGGGCAGGGAGGCAGGCGGGGAGGGAGGCAGGCGGGCAGGCAGGCGGGCAGGCAGGCGGGCAGGGAGGCAGGCGGGCAGGCAGGCAGGTGGGGAGGGAGGCAGGCGGGCAGGGGGGCAGGCGGGGAGGGAGGCAGGCAGGGAGGGAGGCAGGCGGACAGGGAGGCAGGCAGGGAGGCAGGCGGGGAGGGAGGCAGGCAGGCGGGCAGGGAGGCAGGCGGGGAGGGAGGCAGGCAGGCGGGCAGGCAGGCGGGCAGGGAGGCAGGCGGGCAGGCAGGCGGGGAGGCAGGCAGGCGGACAGGGAGGCAGGTGGGGAGGGAGGCAGGCAGGCGGGGAGGGAGGCGGGGAGGAAGGAAGGGAGGCAGGCAGGGAGGCAGGCGGGCAGGCAGGCGGGGAGGGAGGCAGGCAGGCGGGGAGCGAGGCAGGCGGGGAGCGAGGCAGGCGGGCAGGCAGGGAGGCAGGCGGGGAGGGAGGCAGGCGGGGAGGGAGGGAGGCAGGCGGGCAGGGAGGCAGGCGGGCAGGCAGGCGGGGAGGCAGGCAGGCGGACAGGGAGGCAGGTGGGGAGGGAGGCAGGCAGGCGGGGAGGGAGGCGGGGAGGAAGGAAGGGAGGCAGGCAGGGAGGCAGGCGGGCAGGGAGGGAGGCAGGCAGGCGGGGAGCGAGGCAGGCGGGGAGCGAGGCAGGCGGGCAGGCAGGGAGGCAGGTGGGGAGGGAGGCAGGCGGGGAGGGAGGCAGGCGGGGAGGGAGGGAGGGAGGCAGGCGGGCAGGGGGGCAGGCGGGGAGGGAGGCAGGCAGGCAGGGAGGGAGGGAGGCAGGCGGACAGGGAGGCAGGCGGACAGGGAGGCAGGCGGACAGGGAGGCAGGCGGACAGGGAGGCAGGCAGGCGGGCAGGGAGGCAGGCGGGGAGGGAGGCAGGCGGGCAGGCAGGGAGGCAGGCGGGCAGGGAGGCAGGCGGGCAGGCAGGCGGGGAGGCAGGCAGGCAGGCGGGGAGGGAGGCGGGCAGGGAGGCGGGCAGGCAGGCGGGGAGGGAGGCAGGCGGGCAGGGAGCGAAGCAGGCGGGGAGGGAGGCAGGCGGGGAGCGAGGCAGGCAGGCAGGCAGGCGGGGAGGGAGGCAGGCGGCCAGGGAGATAGACGGGGAGGGAGGGAGGCAGGCGGGGAGTGAGGCAGGCCGGCAGGCGGGGAGGGACGCGGGCAGGCAGGCGGGGAGGGAGGCAGGCGGGGAGGGAGGCGGGCAGGCAGGGAGGTGGGCAGGCAGGCAGGGAGCGAGGCAGGCGGGCAGGCAGGGAGGCAGGCGGGGAGGGAGGGATGCAGGCGGGGAGGGAGGCAGGCGGGCAGGGAGGCAGGCGGGGAGGGAGGCGGGCAGGGGGGCAGGCGGGGAGGGAGGCAGGCAGGGAGGGAGGGAGGCAGGCGGACAGGGAGGCAGGCAGGGAGGCAGGCGGGGAGGGAGGCAGGCAGGCGGGCAGGGAGGCAGGCGGGGAGGGAGGCAGGCGGGCAGGCAGGGAGGCAGGCGGGCAGGGAGGCAGGCGGGCGGGGAGGCAGGCAGGCGGACAGGGAGGCAGGTGGGGAGGGAGGCAGGCAGGCGGGGAGGGAGGCGGGGAGGAAGGAAGGGAGGCAGGCAGGGAGGCAGGCGGACAGGCAGGCGGGGAGGGAGGCATGCGGGCAGGCAGGCGGGGAGGGAGGCAGGCAGGCGGGGAGCGAGGCAGTTCTATGTCAAAACTAAGTTGCATGGGCCGCTGAGAGGGGAGAGGTCAAAGTGTCATCATGTGTAAACATATCTTTCACTCCCTACCTTTTTCCCAGTGGAGAAAGGAGGGTTGCAGTGTCTGGAATCATTCTATGCTCCCTCTTATGTTGTTTCTATCTTAACCTATAGCCTCACCCTCCTCTCCGTGAGTTTGTCCAGGAGGTTGTATTTAGAGTGGGTTGTATCTAAATGACAATTTGATATATGCCTGTTGATATGGAGGATTTGGTTTATGGTTCTGGGGTTTGGGAAAGGAGACAAAGCTGAACGATGAATTATGTCTATGCTGTCTGACTATGTGTGTCTTTGCTATTAAAGAACTCAGTTGCATTGTAAGGGGGCTCTCAGAGAATTCAGGGGGAGACACTGAATTTATCTGAGAGTCACAGGATTGTGATAGAGCTGATATAATTAAAGATGGACTTTGATAACTAACTCTGACTTGTGTGTCGTTTGCGCTCATGATTTGGTAAATAGAGGAAATTTCCACGACAGGAGGGAGGGAGGCAGGCGGGGAGGGAGGCGGGCAGGCAGGCGGGAAGGGAGGCGGGCAGGCAGGCGGGCAGGCAGGCGGGAAGGGAGGCGGGCAGGCAGGCAGGCAGGGAGGGAGGCAGGCAGGCAGGCAGGCGGGGAGGGAGGCGGGCGGGAGGGAGGCGGGCAGGCAGGGAGGCAGGCAGGGAGGGAGGCGGGCGGGGAGGCAGGGAGGTGGGCGGAGAGGGAGGCGGGCAGGCAGGCGGGGTGGGAGGCAGGCAGGGAGGGAGGCGGGCGGGGAGGCAGGGAGGCGGGCGGAGAGGGAGGCGGGCAGGCAGGCGGGGTGGGAGGCAGGCAGGGAGGGAGGCGGGCGGGGAGGCAGGGAGGCGGGCGGAGGGGGAGGCGGGCAGGCAGGCGGGGTGGGAGGCAGGCAGGGAGGGAGGCGGGCGGGCGGGCAGGGAGGCAGGCAGGGATGGAGGCGGGCGGGGAGGGAGGCAGGCAGGCAGGCAGGCAGGCAGGCAGGCAGGCAGGCAGGGAGGCAGGCAGGCAGGGAGGGAGGCAGGCATGGAAGATGGGATGAAGCTTAGACAGATGTTTTCAGTAACACCATTAGATAATCCTTTAACTCCACCAAAAACAAGATCATTACTGCTGGGTCTAGTTCGGTGAGCGTATCTCATCTATTTGTTCTGGCAGGTTCTCAAACAGCCTGGGACCGGGTCATTATGCAAAAGACCACAGCTTTATCAACATACAGACCCTCTAAACTCCATAGCACTGCATTCTGAAAGGCGCTTGAATCCAATTTTAAAAAATGAAACAAAATGATATGGCAACTGTTATGGGAATCCAATATTGTTGTTCAGAGCTGGGAGTGGAGAACCCTAGTAAGCTTCAATCTCATCTATAGAGAGCTTTAAAAAAACGCAGACATCTATTATATAATTGGGTTATCAGATCTCAGAACAAGGCGTAAAAGGAGGAACCAGTGGACAGCACAGTGGGACCTTGGAGTGCTGAGGGGACATTAAAGGCTTTTAGTGGTGTTGCAGAGGGAATACAGTTTGATGGAATCTGATCTGAGGTCAGTCACTAGGCTTTAACCCCTCTGCTCAGCCAGAGATAGGATAACTCATGTCCCTCAGGTTTCTTTACATGATACATTGGTATGGATAAACCTTTTACAGCGCAGCTATTTTAAAATCATCAGTTCGGATGATATAAAAATGCATGGTGCTTTTCTCACTGGGATGTGCAAATACACTGTCTGCAGCAACAACACACTGCAATCCAAATCCCCATGCCCAAAAGGGCTATGTACAAGTGAGACAAAATGGTTACAAAGAGCTATCACTGTAGTAATTGATAGTAATATTCTGTCTCTCTCTCTTCCTACAACCTCCCTCTACTATCTATCTGTCACTGTTCCCTCCAGTCATATGACAATTTCTCTCCTCCTTTTCCACAACTGCTCTTAATTTCAAAAACTTGTTTTGGCTTCTCTCCACCTCCTCTCTTCCCTCCCCCTCTCTTCCCTCCTCCTCTCTTCCCTCCCCCTCTCAACATTTCTCATTTTCTCAATCCTTGGCATAGTCCACCGCCGTGCTGCTTTCTAGACCTACTGACATTCTACTACAGTATTCTACTCTTCTCTATCCTCCCCTGTTAGACATGACATTATTTTGCTCCCTCATTCCATAAGGTCATCCCTTCATCTTTGCCCTCCCCTCCTCCTTCACACTCTCTCCTTCAGAGGGAGCACAGGGCAGATGTGTAGCTAACCTTTACAAAGCAGGAAGCCTTGTTACAAACGGCTCATTAGGTCCTACAATAGCCTCTCTGCTTTATATGTGGATACTACTGATCTCTGTTCACAAGAATCTGTATTTTCACATTCAGTTCAGATACACACTGTGTACAAAACATACCCCGTTCAAAGGCACTTAAATATTTTGTCTTGCCCATTCACCCTCTGAATGGCACACATACACAATCCATGACTCAAATGTCACATGGCTTAAAAATCCTTATCCTTAAAAATCTCCTCCCCTTCATCTACACTGATTGAAGTGGATTTAACAAGTGACATCAATAAGGGATCACAGCTTTCACCTGGATTCACCAGGTCAGTCTGTGTACAGTATTAACATTCAGAGATATTAACATTGTTACAGTGTGTCCATGTTTAACCAACGGTATTAGAACATGTACATACATGGAACTCTAGTTTTCTATTATTCAAATACAGAATTAGCCATTGGTCCATTTCCATTTTGCTCACATTGAACTGGCTGTCAACTGCCTGCAATCACTCCAAAATAACATCTTAAAAGCCCAAAACTCATTTTAAATGTGCATGAGCATATGTCCACACATATTCATGTTCCCCTTTGAAATTACAGGTAATATTACGCATCGCTCTGTGTTCAATTATGTCTGCATGTGGTGGGGCTGGAATGTACCGTTGGACCTAAATGGTCTGACTTAGTGATACAGGAGTGAAATAGGAGAGAGTGGAGAGTAGGCTGGAACCTTGAGTTTCCCGAGCAGAGTATCTCACACACACAACGCTGGGCAGACAGACGGAAGGACAAGGGAATATGTTTATTTCATTACTTCATAAATAACCAAGATTCCCTCAAAAACAGCACGCTGATGAGTTCCCTGCTCCGCTCCCTCCGTCTCCCAGTGTAATGCTCCGCTCCCTCCGTCTCCCAGTGTAATTAGCTACTGTGGAGTTCTGTCGTCATCTGCTCACTCGCTCATATTTCATTTAGGTGCCGATCCCAAATGACACCCTATTCCCATTACAGTGCACTACATATGACCAAGTTCCATAGGGCTCTGAAAACAAGTCGTGCACTATAGGGTATAGGTTACCATTTGGGATGTACCCAGACAGTGTGATGGAGAGAAAGGGCAGACCGTCAGCCTTTCAGTCTCTCTATAAAGCCCATCAACTCCCCATGGAGTTGTACCCCTGGACATACAGACAGCCAGGAGGGACGGCAACAAAGTCTATATGATGCTTTATCTCTGGAGTGCATCGATTGTATTTTCAAGACAGGTCAAGCAATTTCCCAGGTGTTATCTGCCAAGGCATTATATGAGAGCCAGTATATCACCAGCAGCTATCCGCCATTCTCCAGTCAGAGTGGTGATTTAGGTTGGCCAATATAACAGAGTGGTCTATAGTTTGTGGTCCTCCAGGGTTGTGATGGCTGGGATATGGGATACAGGTGTGGGAGGATCTTTTTCCACCTGTGACTTCCTGCAGCAGGCTGCACTCAGAGACTTCTCACTAAACCTGAAATAGCACTGAAAACTTATCTGGTCGTGGGGATGGGAGTGGGCCGGGCATACTATAGCTGCCTGGTCCAGTTTGTGTCTGACTGTCTCTGCTCAGGGCCCTTAGACCGATGTGATTGGGCGTTTGGGAAGGTAGTGAGGGGGCTGCCAAGCAGGAGAGCTCATTAGTCAGAGAGATGCCCTGTGTCTGTGTGTGTGTGTGTGCGCGCGCGCGCACAATGGGGGCCCTGCTGCTCTCTACACCCAGTAGGAGCTTCTTATGTAATTGGTGGGGACAGAAGGCCGGGACACACACTGTAACACCCAGGCTCCCGCTACCTACTGCTCAGCTGTGCTGTGGGAGGAACGGAGAGGCTGGGGGGCGAGTGATGAGACGAGGGCAGGGAGGCTCCTGCCAGTCTTCCTCTCTAGAGGCAGGGCTGACATTTACCATTGAAGGCTGTGGGCTGAGTCTGCTTCTGCTGCTCACACATACGCTACAGCAGACTAAAATGAATAAAAGTGTCTGAAATTGATCAGGTTCTGGCTGATGAAGCCCCAGGATGGGGTCCAGAGGGATGATGGAGTGACCAGAAAGGTCTGAGACAGCAGGGGCTCGCGCTCTCTGTGTGAGTGTGAATGTGAGAGAAAGAGAAATGAGGCTTTAAACTCCCATTTCATTCACTCTGCTGTCATGGACACAGTGGCAGGTCAATCACTGCCTGTGTTTCATCTGACATGGCATTCAACTGGTGAGGCTGTTGATCTAAGTGGCGTGCTGACATGAAAATAGCCAGAATATCTAACCACTACATTTATAACAAAGGGCCAGTCAATCATAAATAACATTCTCCTGGGCCGGCACAGTGACAAATCTATGTTTGAAAAGCCGAAATATACAAATGACTTCCTCTTTGTTTCATACTGTGAACTGTGTGAGTGTATGAGTCATTGAATAGAGCCCTCTGTTACATAATGCTCTCATGTCATGTACCTTCACCCCCAAGTACAAGATCCTAGTTATGCCACAAGTCAATATCTCTCTGTTTGGAGGAGGCCCATCTCTTCCGTGCCAGAGAGCAGGTGACAGAGGACATTAAATGTTACTGCCGCCCCCTCTCCCTCTCTACTTCTCTCTCCTTCCCAGTCTCCAGGATTAGGCCATGGATGATGACAACAAGCCCTGGCTCTCCACTCCCGGAGCAGCACAGTAAATATTAAAGGAAGTTCATCAAAGTATCATTCAAGGCTGCGGTGAAGACAGATGGCCTGGCATCAAAGGCAATGAAACATATGGCGGGATGACAACACACACCATCGCCCGCCGCCCGCCTGTCTGAGTCAGGGATTCATTCTGTTGTTCTGATCACGTTTCCCTCGCTTGTGTTCTTATCTGTCTGTTTACTTGTTATGCAAGTTGAGTTATGCCTTAAGTTTCTTTGAATGGCTTTGGCAGTTATCAACAGAGACGCTGCACCAAATGGCACCCTATTCCCTACATAGAGCCCTATGGGCCCTGGTCAAAAGTAGTGCCCTATTTAGGGCCCTGGTCAATAGTGCACTATTTAGGGAATAGGGTGCCATTTGGGATGCAGCCCGTGTGTAGCTGTATTACAAGCAAGCAGAGGATACAGTGTGAAGTCTCTTCAACTGGAGCCATTACAGCAGACCTTTACAAGGTTTACTAAGTTCTTTGTGGGCCTATCAAAGCCTCTTTAAAGAACAGAAGCAGGCCTGCTTGTGGGAGACATTCTAAATGGTCAGTGGAAGCGTGGTGCAGTCTCTCTACTTCTCTGTGGGAGAGAGTATGCTTACAGGTGCCTGTGTGGAACAGATAGCCACATATTCTTAGTATGAGCCAATCCTCCATAGTGTGGCTGTACAGACATATAATGTACTGTTGAAAATGAGATCAGCTTATTCAAGCCTTATACTTATACTGTCTTTGTTTCAGTGTGTGTCCATGCATGTACATTGCTTCTTCCATGAGCACCTCTGTCCTCTCATTAGGCTTTATAACTGTCCATCCCACCCTCCGTACCCACGGGGCAGCTTAGCCCCTTCATCTCTACACTGATATGGCCAGCTATAAAGCCATGGCCACGCCCCAGTCCAACCCACACCAACTGACGACAGACCATATCAAATCAAATCGTATCGTCACATACACGTGTTTAGCAGATGTTAATGCGAGTGTAGCGAAATGCTTGTGCTTCTAGTTCCAACAGTGCAGTAATATCCAACAAGTATTCTAACAATTGCCCAACAATTACCTAATACACACAAATCTAGAGGAGTGAATGGGAATATGTACATTTAAGTATATGGATGAGTGATGGCCGAGAGGCACAGGCAAGGTGCAATAAATGGTATAAAATACAGTATGTCCATGTGATATGAGTAATGTAAGATATGTAAACAGTTAAAGGGGCATTGTTTAAAGGGGCATTGTTTAAAGGGGCATTGTTTAGAGTGGCATTGTTTAGAGTGGCATTGTTTAGAGTGGCGTTGTTTAAAGTGGCTTTGTTTAAAGTGGCATTGTTTAAAGTGGCTTTGTTTAAAGTGGCATTGTTTAGAGTGGCGTTGTTTAAAGTGGCATTGTTTAAAGTGGCATTGTTTAGAGTGGCGTTGTTTAAAGTGGCATTGTTTAGAGTGGCGTTGTTTAAAGTGGCATTGTTTAGAGTGGCGTTGTTTAAAGTGGCATTGTTTAGAGTGGCGTTGTTTAAAGTGGCATTGTTTAGAGTGGCGTTGTTTAAAGTGGCATTGTTTAGAGTGGCGTTGTTTAAAGTGGCATTGTTTAGAGTGGCGTTGTTTAAAGTGGCATTGTTTAGAGTGGCGTTGTTTAAAGTGGCATTGTTTAAAGGGGCGTTGTTTAAAGGGGCATTGTTTAAAGTGGCATTGTTTAAAGTGGCATTGTTTAAAGTGGCATTGTTTAAAGGGGCATTGTTTAAAGGGGCATTGTTTAAAGGGGCATTGTTTAAAGGGGCATTGTTTAAAGGGGCATTGTTTAAAGTGGCATTGTTTAAAGGGGCATTGTTTAAAGGGGCATTGTTTAAAGGGGCATTGTTTAAAGGGGCGTTGTTTAAAGGGGCATTGTTTAAAGGGGCGTTGTTTAAAGGGGCATTGTTTAAAGCGACTAGTGATCCATTTATTAAAGTGGCCAGTGATTGGGTCTCAATGTTGGCAGCACCCTCTCTGAGTTAGCAATGGCTGTTTAAGAGTCTGCTGGCCTCGAGATAGCAACTACTTTTCAGTCTCTCGGTCCCAGCTTTGATGTGCCTGTACTGGCCTCGCCTTCTGGATGGTAGTGGGGTGAACAGGCAGTGGCTCGGGTGGTTCTTGTCCTTGATGATCTTTTTGGCCTTCCAGTGACATTGGGTGCTGTAGGTGTCATGGAGGGCAGGTGGTTTGCCCAAGGTGATGCGTTGTGCAAGACCTCACTACCCTCTGGAGAGCCTTGCGGTTGAGGGCGGTGCAGTTGCCGTACCAGGCGGTGATACAGCCCGACAGGATACTCTCGATTGTGCATCTGTAAAAGTTTTGTCAGGGTTTTGGGTGACAAACCAAATTTCTTCAGCCTCCTGAGGTTGAAGAGGTGCTGCTGCACCTTCTTCACGATGCTGTCTGTGTGGGTGGACCAATTCAGTTTGTCTGTGATGTGTACGCCGAGGAACTTTCCACCTTCTCCACTGCTGTCCCTTCGATGTGGATGGGGAGGTGCTCCCTCTGCTGTTTCCTGAAATCCACGATCAGCTCACCCACCAGTGGGTGAGATGGAGCCAGGCCCTTACTAGTCACTGAACATCCACATCTGACAGAAACCTCTGCTGACCCCACAGAACGGGAAGGGGGAGTAGAGGTCAGATACAGTATGGTGACCAGGGAAACCAACTATCCAACAATGCCTCTGTAGCTAGATCCCCTATTCAAGGGCCAAGCCCTGACAGTGAACTATTGTGACCTGGGAGTCAAATGAGGTTGCCGATGTAATTATTTATACAGAGAAGAGAAGAAACACAAACAACAGCAACTGATGACAGAGGATTCTGCTCTTTATATAATCTGTAGGATCTGGTTGGGGTGCGAGGGTGAGACATGCAGGAGAGAAGTGGGAGGAGAGGTTTGAGGGAGGTGAGGACGTGAGGAAAGCAATCATTTGCCGTTAATTACTCTCATTAGCTGAAATGGGGTGAGATGGGCTGAGGTGATGAGGTGGTTTTAGTTTAGAGGACTCTGGGATGAACACAGCGTATACAGTGTTGGTTTAAGCCCAGATATGAGAGACAACTCTCCTGCTGATAGCAGTGTTGCTGATAAGACAGGGCCACTATCTCCTCCTCTCTCTCTCTGAGGGGTGGCCATACAGGGAGGGATGAAGAAATTAGAGGGAATGAGGGAGGCGTGGCACTAGTGGAGCGATGGAGAGGGGTTAAAAGGAAAGCGGAGGGCTGGGTCGAGGAGGAGGAGGAGAGGGGTTAAAAGGAAAGAGGAGGGCTGGGTCGAGGAGGAGGAGGAGAGGGGTTAAAAGGAAAGAGGAGGGCTGGGTCGAGGAGGAGGAGGAGAGGGGTTAAAAGGAAAGAGGAGGGCTGGGTCGAGGAGGAGGAGGAGAGGGGTTAAAAGGAAAGAGGAGGGCTGGGTCGAGGAGGAGGAGGAGGAGAGGGGTTAAAAGGAAAGAGGAGGGCTGGGTCGAGGAGGAGAGGGGTTAAAAGGAAAGAGGAGGGCTAGGTCGAGGAGGAGGAGGAGAGGAGTTAAAAGGAAAGAGGAGGGCTGGGTCGAGGAGGAGAGGGGTTAAAAGGAAAGAGGAGGGCTGGGTCGAGGAGGAGGAGGAGAGGGGTTGAAAGGAAAGAGGAGGGCTGGGTCGAGGAGGAGGAGGAGAGGAGTTAAAAGGAAAGAGGAGGGCTGGGTCGAGGAGGAGGAGAGAGGTTAAAAGGAAAGAGGAGGGCTGGGTCGAGGAGGAGGAGGAGAGGGGTTAAAAGGAAAGAGGAGGGCTGGGTCGAGGGGGAGGAGGAGAGGGGTTAAAAGGAAAGAGGAGGGCTGGGTCGAGGAGGAGGAGAGGGGTTAAAAGGAAAGAGGAGGGCTGGGTTGAGGAGGAGAGGGGTTAAAAGGAAAGAGGAGGGCTGGGTCGAGGAGGAGGAGAGGGGTTAAAAGGAAAGCGGAGGGCTGGGTCGAGGAGGAGAGGGGTTAAAAGGAAAGAGGAGGGCTGGGTCGAGGAGGAGGAGAGGGGTTTAAAAGGAAAGAGGAGGGCTGGGTTGAGGAGGAGAGGGGTTAAAAGGAAAGAGGAGGGCTGGGTCGAGGAGGAGGAGGAGAGGGGTTAAAAGGAAAGCGGAGGGCTGTGTCGAGGAGGAGAGGGGAAAGTCAAAGCTTTCAGCCCACTGCGGTTCCTGTTTCTCAACGGTCCATAACTGTGGTATGACAGGCATGGCTTCATACGAGGACACCATGAACCACGTTTCCTGTCTGAAATCAAATACGGGCTCTGATTGATAACCATGTGGAAGCTTCCCTTCCCAAGCTCACTATCCTTTACGTCCATCAACTAACCTCATTAGTATCGAACACACACATAGGAAAGTAATCTACTTTGGATGAGGAGTGATGCAGCCATCTTCTTTTAGATAACCCTTACAGTTGCCACAGCAGAGAGAGAGAGGCAGAAAGGGGTGAAATGAGAAGATGAAGGAAACAACCACAGAAGTCAAGAAAGTCCTTAAACACACAGAGCTCCTCTTTCAACACTTCAAATGCATATTTTAGGTCTAAACTGAAGTGTTTTTCTTTGGGGTTACTACCTTTTTTCAACCAATTTATCAATGTTGCACAAACTTGTTTTGGCACAGCGTAGGCCAAAGCTCAGTGTATACAAGACAAATGACTGAAAAGACTGATGCCGAGGCACTCCAACCCGCGGGAAGGTTTGGACTCCTGCATCAGTTTGTGTGAGTGTGTCTGTGTGATGGAGTGTCTGTGTGCAAAAGGTCTATGCAGACTGTAACAAGATGTAATTAACAGGAATAATGGCTGTCCCTCCTCCAACCGTGATCGAGTGAAGCGTTGATAGCCGCTCGAGCCCTGGACGCAATCTTGTCTAATTTTCTGCTGAAGACCAGATATGAGCTGGCTGCGGCAGGCAGGGAATTATGATAACACTGGCTGGCTTAATGACTAGAATGGCCATGCCGGCTCAACTTCAACTTAAGCAAGGACGACGACTGCTCCCTCACTCAAGCACCTTCTAAAGCCACCAAAACTTTAACACAAAGTCAAGGGGATCCGTTTCAGGGAGAAACATCAATGTTTTTAGCTAACAACAAATAGATAGAATCTGTTTAATTTTAAAAAGAGCACGAGTCACACTTGCCACCTATTGAAAACATTAGTGAGTGGTGAGTGTTTGTATGCTGTACCTACCTCTCGATGATGTCAGCGATGACACAGGCAAACATCTGCAGTCCCTCCGGTAGCTGCAGGGCCACTGTGAACAGAGACAGCCAGACAGACAGACAGTCAGAGGTAAGGTTCAGAGGACAAACTAGCCAGCCTACACACAGAACTGCAGCTTGAGTGACAACCACGTTATTTAATACATCCTAGACAGTATTTACATGTATATTGTAGCTTATGTTATTACTTTAGAGTGCTTCACTGAGACAGAAGGAAGCTGACATTTCAAGGTAATTCTCTCCAATCCATTGCATTACTGTTGTCTTATCTTACTGAGAGATGCACAACAGGAAATGGAAGTGTATCAGCTCTGCTCTGTCTTCACACTTCCCTTTTCTCCTAGCAATCCATTAGTCACCTTTTCTCCACCTGTCTCTGTCAATGACAGCCAACAGCTTCATGAGTCACAGTCACAAACCCAGTCACACACACAAATATCCCTCTCACAATGCAGACCGCTAAGAATCAGGAAACGTTGTGCTTCTTCTCATGCAGCATTAAGATATCATGGAGAAATGGATCAAATCGCTGTGAAATGGGAATCAAGCAATCACACAAAGGAAGGATTGGTCCTGCTGCTGATGTGAAGGGCTGAGAGCAGCATGTGTTTCCAATAGGACCTTATTTGAGTGTGACACCAGCTAAGACGAATCAATGAGAAATGCTTTCATCAGGGGGTTGGCTCATTGCCAGGGTTGAGACACAAAATATCACACCTCTTTAAAATGATGCCAACAACTTTACAGAGACAAAATGCTATAAAGAAAGGCATGCTCTCTCAACATGTAGCCTAGTGCAGTTTCTCACCCAATTTCCTTCTATTGTTGAGAATGTGCAAGATGTCGGTTGTAAACATGAAATAAACATGATGTATCAGACATAACACAAATGTTGCTGATATAGAGATCTAGGCTATAGGACATGGAGAAACAGCTACACTTAAAGTCAGAGGAAGAGGACAAGGGGCGGGGTAATATCTACAACTGAGAAATGACATAAACCCTTTGGGAAAACGTACAGAAAACTGGTCAGACAAACAACTTCTGTGGCGGACCACAATTAAACCCATATTTCAAACACAGACAGCGCGTCACACTGACCAGCATATATCCTTTTTTGTCATTTTTACCACCTTTGCTCCCAATTTAGTGATTACGATCTTGTCTCATCGCTGTAACTCCCCAGTGGGCTCAGGAGAGGCGAAGGTCGAGTCATACGTCCTCCAAAACATGACCTGCCAAACCACGCTTCTTAACACCTGGTCGCTTACCCTGGAAGCCAGCTGCACCAATGTGTCGGAGGAAACACCGTTCAACTGACGGCGGGGTCAGCCTGCAGGCGCCCGGTCCGCCACAAGGGATTGAACCCCAGGCTGTAGTGACGCCGCATCACTGCGATGTAGTGCCTTAGACCACTGCACCACTCGGGAGGCCCTGAATGACCTACATTTCTAACAAACATGGTTATTTTTTGTCATAAATTACAAATACTGTAGCCACAGTCAACAGGAAGGCAAAACTTACAAAACTGGGGTTATCATGTACAACATAGATTCACTCAAAACTAGGCTAGAAGGCTAGTTCATCCATCCCTGGCTAAATGCAGACAGGTATTGCAGGTTCTGCAATGTTGGCAAATGTACAACACATCCCAGTAGGTCTAATCCTTTTAGTCTTCAATTGATATCACATTAATTTCACATTGGAACAGATCCATTTTGAATAACAAAGAGGCTTTTTCCCCTCACATCAAGCCATTGCGTCCTCCTTGCGCAAATTGGTTATCCAGAGCTGTTGTCTTGGTAACAGACTGATGTCCTTATGTTGGTGTGGTTACATATTGTGCTATGCATACTTATGTAAAGTGCTCAGCATGATTGAATATTTAGCCTTTCTTTACTCAAATGGGATTATACCATAGTGTGATATTTATGTACAAGCCGTTCGTCCACTGTCCTCTGTTTCGCAAATCCCCTTGAATTTGATGTCATTTTCAGTAATTGAAGGAACACTTGAAATGTTTCCCTGCATCAAAGGTAGTGTAACCCAGTCTGCATTTCCTGTGCATGCTGAGATCGGTGGGCTGGCTCTAGCAGACACTGGGACTCGCGGAGGCTCTGTTTAAATCAACTTTAGATACATCGGGAAGAGTGTTGACAATGTTTCACTGTCAGACTGACCCTGTCACACATCACCTTGATAAACCATGTGACTACAGTGAATGGACACTTAGACTGCAGTGTCGATAAATATTTCAGGCCTATGTTCACATACTGCAGTGGGTTCCTACAGCAAAGAGAAAACAACAAAAACAGGACTGTAGACAAAACTGAACAATAAAAAATGGCCCAGGAAAAGTAAAAGGGCGCTGACAAGAAGAAAGAATGGCCCTGAAGTGTGATGGATGGAGGAGAGAGGGAAGGAGGAGAGGAGTGTGTCTTTCTGATGAAAGGTTAAGGTATCACTGTGCACCATGTAGACAGACAGAGACAGGTCATTACCTGGGAAAGGGCGAGTTTATTAACCGAGAAAGGTTTCTAAGCCTCACAACAGCCCTGGCTGACAGAAGCCAAGAGCTCTCTTTCCATCTGATCTCAGTGTACAGGCTCTGCACAAGGGTTTAGAGGTTTAGTGTGCGCGTATGTGTGTGTGTGTGTGTGTGTGTGTGTGTGTGTGTGTGTGTGTGTGTGTGTGTGTGTGTGTGTGTGTGTGTGTGTGTGTGTGTGTGTGTGTGTGTTTCCATGTGAGCTAAAATGTCATGAATGTCACAGGAGCATTAACACAAACAAAATGTCAAGAATGCTTGTGTGTTTGTCATTCATCCTCCCACGGACACACGTACCAACATGCACATATGATAGTCTGTGATTGGTTTGAGTGTCGGCCTGTCAGAAAGGGGGATTTCTGTCTGGGAGGTGTCAACAGAGAGTGCAGCAACCAGTTTTAGTGAGTGAATGGAGAAAAAGGTCAGCTGAGGAGCTGAAAAATACAAGTTCACTTCCAAGTCCCCAATCCTGTCTAGCCGGGCCCCAGCACTGAGATTTGTACCGTTTCAGATTTCACTTCTGTCTAGTATTAGCATTCTATAACAGTGTGGAAGGTGCTCAGGGGGCTTGTGTTCAGTTCAGTCTGTACTTCTTCACCGTAATCGTCAGTTACACTATACTGTGGGGCACATTTCATCTGCACTCAGATTTGTGCTGCTGCAGAAAGTAAAAGTCTGCAATTAGTGGCTGGCTGCTCTAATAGGACTTCTCCCAGATTCCAAAAAACATCTGTAGACTTGTGTAGATGTAACATAAAGAATTCAGAGGTGTTAAAGGAGAAGACCAGAGGGAAATCATACGTGTCTCTGACTGCTACTGCTAAACTTTTTGATTATTTGCGATGCTGCTCTGTCTCCTCGGAGAGAAACAGTTCTCTGGGTTTGTTTCGCAGCCCTGAGGGAAACATGTTCATGGTTCCTCCAAACACACAAGGTTGTTTTGTCTCTCTGTTCACTTTGCCCTGCCTCTGTTTCCTGCCTTCCACTTTCACAGGTACAATTCAGTATGCAAGGCTGAACAACTATCGTGAGAAAGAGACCATTGCAGGCACGGACAACTCAGCACACAGGGAAAACTAGATTTAAAAAATACAAGGACAACATAGAGAGGAATTGAGGTATGATAAAGTATGTGATCAGTTAAGCTATGGGTGTAGTATTTTTTTTTTTAAATGTTATTTTTATTTTACCCCCTTTTCTCCCCAATTTCGTGGTATCCAATTGTTTAGTAGCTACTATCTTGTCTCATCGCTACAACTCCCGTAAGGGCTCGGGAGAGACGAAGGTTGAAAGGCATCCGTCCTCCGATACACAACCCAACCAAGCCACACTGCTTCTTAACACAGCGCCATCCAACCCGGAAGCCAGTCACACCAATGTGTCGGAGGAAACACTGTGCACCTAGCAACCTTGGTTAGCGCGCACTGCGCCCGGCCCGCCACAGGAGTCGCTGGTGCACGATGAGACAAGGATATCCCTACCGGCCAAACCTTCCCTAACCCGGCCACGCAGTCATGGGTGAACAGGGAGTACAGGAGGGGGCTGAGAACGCACCCTTGAGGTGCCCCAGTGTTGAGGATCAGCGGGGCGGAGATGTTGTTTCCTACCTTCACCACCTGGGGGCGGCCCTTCAGAAAGTCCAGGACCCAGTTGCACAGGGCGGAGTCGAGACCCAGGGTCTCGAGCTTAATGACAAGTTTGGAGGGTACTATGGTGTTAAATGCTGAGCTATAATTGATGAACAGCAATCATACATAGTTATTCCTCTTGTCCAGATGGGTTAGGGCAATGGGATTGCGATTGCGTCGTCTCTGGACTAAAGGTCGACCGATTATGATTTTTTTCAACACTGATACCGACACTTGGAGGACCAAAAAAAGCCGATACCGATTAATCGGACAATTTTTATTTATTTATTTGTAATAATGACAATTACAACAATACTGAATGAACACTTATTTTAACTTAATATAATACATCAATAAAAATCCATTTAGCCTCAAATAAATAATGAAACGTTCAATTTGGTTTAAATAATGCAAAAACAAAGTGTTGGAGAAGTAAAAGTTCAATATGTGCCATGTAATGGTTCCTTTTAACATGAGACTTCAATATTCCAAGGTAGAGGGTTTAGGTTGTAGTTAATATAGTTAATATAGGACTATTTCTCTCTTTACCATTTGTATTTCATATACCTTTGATTATTGGATGTTCTTATAGGCACTTTAGTATTGCCAGTGTAAAAGTTTTGCTTCCGTCCCTCTCCTCGCCCCTACCTGGGCTCGAACCAGGAACACATCGACAACAGCCACACTCAAAGCAGCGTTACCCATCGCTCCACAAAAGCCGCAGCCCTTGCAGAGCAAGGGGAATAACTACTCCAAGTCTCAGAGCGAGTGACGTTTGAAACGCTATTAGCGCGCACCCCACTAACTAGCTAGCCATTTCACATCAGTTACACCAGTCATTAGTCATTAGGCTGATAGGCTTGAAGTCATAAACAGCGCTGTGCTTGCGAAGAGCTGCTGGCAAAACGAATGAATGCTTACGAGCCCGCTGCTGCCTACCATCGCTCAGTCAGACTGCTCTATCAAATCATAGACTTAATTATAACATGATAACACACAGAAACACGAGCCTTAGGTCATTAATATGGTCAAATCCGGAAACTTTCATTTCGAAAACAAAACGTTTATTATTTCAGTGAAATACGGAACCGTTTCGTATTTTATCTAACGGGTGCAATGATTGTGCTTTTTTCGCAAATGTGCTTTTGTTAAATCAACTCCCAGCGTTGCATCGATTATATGCAACGCAGGACACGCTAGATAAACTAGTAATATCATCAAAAATGTGTAGTTAACTAGTGATTATGATTGATTGTTTTTTGTAAGATAAGTTTAATGCTAGCTAGCAACTACCTTGGCTTCTACTGCATTCGCGTAACAGGCAGGCCCCTCTTGGAGTGCAATGAGAGGCAGGTGGTTAGAGCGTTGGACTAGTTAACCGTAAGGTTGCAAGATTGAATCCCAGAGCTGACGAGGTGAAAATCTGTCGTTCTGCCCCTGAATAAGGCAGTTAACCCACCATTCCTAGGCCGTCATTGAAAATAAGAATGTGTTCTTAACTGATTTGCCTAGTTAAATAAAGGTGTAAAAAAGAAAATATTTATTTTTAAATTAAAATATATATATTTTTATCTGCAAAATCAGCATCCAAAAATACCAATTTCCAATTGTTTTGAGAACTTGAAATCGGCCCTAATTAATCGGCCATTCCGATTAATCGGTCGACCTCTACTGTGGACTTATTGGGGCGGTAAGCAAATTGGAGTGGGTCTAGGGTGTCCGGTAGGGTGGATGTGATATGATCCTTGACTAGTCTCTCAAAGCACTTCATGATGACTGAATTGAGTGCTACGGGGCAATAGTCGTTTAGCTCAGTTGCCTTAGCTTTCTTGGGAACAGGAACAATGGTGGCCCTCTTGAAGCATGTAGGAACAGCAGCCTGGGATAGTGATTGATTGAATATGTCCGTCAACACACCAGCCAGCTGGTCTGCGCATGCTCTGAGGACGCGGCTAGGGATGCCATCTGGACCGGCAGCCTTGCGAGGGTTAACACGTTTAAATGTTTTACTCACATTGGCCGTGGTGAAGGAGAGCCCGCTGGTTTTGGTAGCAGGCCGTGTCATTGGCACTGTATTGTCGAGCAAAGAAGTTGTTTAATTTGTCTGGGAGCAAGACGTCAGTGTCCATGACGGGGCTGGTTTCTTTTTGTAATCCGTGATTGACTGTAGACCCTTCCACATACGTCTCGTGACTGAGCAGTTTACTTTGTCTCTATACTGAAGCTTAGCTTGTTTGATTGCCTTGTGAAGGGAATAGCTACACTGTTTGTATTAGGTCATGTTTCCGGTCGCCTTGCCATGATTAAAAGCAGTGGTTCGCACTTTCAGTTTTGCGCGAATGCTGCCATCAATCCACAGTTTCTGGTTGGGAAAGGTTTTAATAGTCACCGTGGGTACAACATCACCGATGCACTTGCTAATAAACTAGCTCACCGAATCAGCGTATACATCAATGTCATTGTCTGAGGCTATCTGGAACATATCCCAGTCTACTTGATCGAACCAATCTTGAAGCGTGGGATCCAATTGGTCAGACCAGCATTGAACAGACCTGAGCATGGGCGTTTCCTGTTTAAGTTTCTGTCTATAGGCTGGGAGCAACAAAATGGAGTCGTGGTCAGATTTGCCGAAAGGAGGGCGGGGGAGGGATTTGTATGCGTTGTGGAAGTTAGAGTAGCAATGATCCAGAATGTTGCCAGTCCGTGTCGCGCATTCGTTATGCTGATAAAACTTAGGGAGCCTTGTTTTGAGATTAGCTTTGTTCAAATCCCCAGCTACAATAAATGCAGCCTCAGGATATATGGTTTCCAGTTTACATAGAGTCCAATGAAGTTCTTTCAGGGCGGTCGTGGTGTCTGCTTGGGGGGGATATACACGGCTGTGATTATAATCGAAGAGAATTCTCTTGGTAGATAATGCGGTCGGCATTTGATTGTAAGGAATTCTAGGTCAGGTGAACAAAAGGACTTGATGTCGTGCGATGCATGAACAAACCGGGTGGCTGTACCGACTCTGATAACATATCCGGAGTGAGCCATGTTTCCGTGAAACAGAGAATGTTAAATCTCTGATGTCTCTCTGGAAGGCAACCCTTGCTCGAATTTCATCTACCTTGTTGTCAAGAGACTGAACATTGGCAAGTAGTATGCTCGGGAGCGGTGAGTGATGAGCCCGTCTACGGAGCCTGACCAGAAGACTGCTCCGTCCTCCCCTTCTGCGGCGTCATTGTTTTGGGTCGCCTACTGGGATCCGATCCATTGTCCTGGGTTGTTGTTCAAACACAGGGTCCGCTTCGGGAAAGTCATATTCCTTGTCGTAAGGTTGGTAAGTTGACGTTGCTCTTATATCCAACAGTTCTTCCAGGCTGTATGTAATAAGATTTAAGATTTCCTGGGGATGTAAGAAATAATACATTAAAAAAAACAAAATACTGGATAGTTTCCTAAGAACGCAAAGCGAGGCGACTATCTCTATCGGCGCCATTACTTTTTACCATGAAAAGTCTGAAATTATCACAGTTGTTACGACGTGCCCTTTTTGGGTGAGGATCACAGCCCTCTCTCTCTCTCCCTCTCCCACCAAAGGTTTATGACGGTCATAAATAGCTAAAACTCTTTACCCCACTCGGCCAAAAAGAAGGCTGAGAATCCTTTTGTTACCACAGAGAAAGACTTTGCAGTACGGTACCGTCAAAAGGTTGAATAATTGAACAGTATTTCTGTATTCCAAGCAGATGGAGTGGTCTGTGGAACAGTCATGTCGAGTATGTTTCATTTGGTGACATCATGAAGGACAGGAGACACATTACTGTTTCTTTGTTTGTATACACTTCTCAATTATGGGGTTTGCACCTTTATTTTATTTTACTAGGCAAGTCAGTTAAGAACAAATTCTTATTTTCAATGACGGCCTAGGAACAGTGGGTTAACTGCCTGTTCAGGGACAGAACGACAGATTTTGTACTTTGTCAGCTTGGGGATTTGAACTTGCAACCTTTCGGTTACTAGTCCAACGCTCTAACCACTAGGCTACCCTGCCTGAATGTTGTATACAATTAATAATTAAGTATAAGACTACTTTTCAAAAGATTAAATGTGATGTTAGCTTTCTAAATGAGAGGATGGCTTTTCATATAAAGTTTTAACAAGTCAGTGAGCCCCCCCCGTGGGCACAGATATTTACACCGGCGTAATGGAACGCCCCCTTTTCTATTAAAAGTATAAAACACACTTCTGACAAAATTTACATTAGACCAAAACATACCAGGTGATGCTGGTGTGTGAAGTGGTTTAAACTACAACTCTACAAAAGGACAAGACCAGAGAATGTGGAGATCATCAACACGCTGAAATGGTGAAGAAATCTACAAACTAAAGACCAATTATTCAGGCTGCGGCTGTTTAAATACTTTAGTCTGTTAAACGCATCCGATCTAAGAACATTTCCAAATGGTACTCTGACGTATCCATTATAACAACCTACAACCACGAAAAACCTTGGGACTTCTGGGGAACGCAACTAGAGTCTCTCTGATGAACTATTATCCAGCAGACATTCCTGCTCTTGAGCCCCCTTTGCTTTGTCTACCAAGCCGTCATATCGGTTTTCGTCCACTAGGGACTTTTCCTTCTGTCATGTTAGTACCCAATGTATAACTAATTGTTGTGTGTTTATGTAATTCTGTGATTGATTAGTTAGTTAGTAAATAAATAATTAAGCCAATTTGTATATCACTGATTCATGATCCATGTTAGGGTTCGTGCAGATCTCCAAGGTTTTGCGACATTCAGGAATGAGACTAATGAGGTAACAATACATTAATAGAAGACGGTAATCAGTAAGATAATAAAATATCTGACGAGTTATATTTGGGAATTTTAAACTCTATAAACAACATTTTCCCGTGGTGCCCCGACTTCCTAGCTAATTACTATTCCGTGATTAGTTTAATCACGTAATAATTACACATAGAGAATTGATTTGTTAATATACAGTCTTCACATTTAATGACAGCAAACGCTACGACACAATCAAATCTGAAATTCTGACGTTTCTAAGGAGCTATGGTAACTCTCCAGAACCAAATGTATGCTCACTTAGCTGTTGCTTCTGTTTACACTCAGCAATTGAGGCTGGGCAGTAAAAACAATGGTGTTTGCTTGCTTCATTTCATTCCATTCCAACAGGAAGTGAAATGACCAAAACAAAGACGCCAATTCAACTGAGGATGAGTGAGAGAGGCTGAGTGGAAGGGGTTCAAAGCCCAGGCAGAAACAGATGGAGGGAGAGAGAGGGGTAGAGTGCAGAGTCGATAAGGTGATCTTTGATTTTGCGAGCCCAGAGAGAGAAGAAACTCTCTAATGAAACCAATACAGAACAGAGACATGGGCAGTATCCTTAAAGCCACCCTATCCCAAATAGTACCTAAAGAGGTCTGGTCAAAAGTAGTACAATGTATAGGGAATAGGGCTATTTTCTTCACCATTCCCTCTTGCCCCCTCCATTCTAGCTCTCTATGTGTGATTGTTAGATGAGAGTATCAGTGCCATCAATGTCACCTGTATGGGTGAGTGCAGAGCAAGGGGAACAACCACTCCAAGTCTCAGAGCGAGTGACGTTTGAAACTCTATTAGCGCGCACCCCGCTAACTAGCTAGCCATTTCACATCGGTTACACCAGCCTCATCTTGGGAGTTGATAGGCTTGAAGTCATAAACAGAGCCATGCTTGACGCACAACGAAGAGCTGCTGGCAAAACGCACGAAAGTGCTGTTTGAATGAATGCTTACGAGCCTGCTGCTGCCTATCACCGCTCAGTCAGATACTTGTATGCTTGTATGCTCAGTCAGATTATATGCAACGCAGGACACGCTAGATAAACTAGTAATACCATCAACCATGTGTAGTTAACTAGTGATTATAATTGATTGATTGATTGTTTTTTATAACATAAGTTTAATGCTAGCTAGCAACTTACCTTGGCTTACTGAATTCGGGTAACAGGCAGTCAGTCTCCTTGTGGAGTGCAACGAGAGGCAGGTGATTATAACGTTGGACTAGTTAACTGTACGGTTGCAAGATTGGCTCCCCCGAGCTGACAAGGTGAAAATCTGTCGTTCTGCCGCTGAACGAGGCAGTTAACCCACAGTTCCTAGGCCGTCATTGAAAATAAGAATGTGTTCTTAACTGACTTGCCTAGTTAAATAACGGATAAATAAAAATATTATAATAACAATATCGGTGTCCAAAAATACAGATTCCCGATTGTTATGAAAACTTGAAATCGGCCCTAATTAATCGGCCATTCCGATTAATCAGTCGACCTCTAATCACAACCTAATAACCCCTCAGCCCTCATCACCACCACAACCCAATAACACCTCAACTTTCACATCACCATCACAACCTGATAACCCTCTCATCACCATCACAACCTATTAACCCCTCTCATCACCATCACAACCTATTAACCCCTCTCATCACCATCACAACCTAATAACCCCTCAGCACCATCACAACCTAATAATCCCTCTCATCACCATCACAACCCAATAACCCCTCTCATCACTATCACAACCCAATAACACCTCAGCCCTCATCACCATCACAACCCAATAATCCCTCATCACCATCACAACCCCTCTCTCATCACCATCACAACCTGGTAACCCTCTCATCACCATCACAACCTAAAAAACCCTCTCATCACAATCACAGCCCAATAACCCCTTGCATCACCATCACAACCCAATAACACCTCAACTCTCACATCACCATCACAACCCACTAACCCCTCTCATCACCATCACAACCCAATAACCCCTCTCATCACTATCACAACCCAATAACACCTCAGCCCTCATCACCATCACAACCCAATAATCCCTCATCACCATCACAACCCCTCTCTCATCACCATCACAACCTGGTAACCCTCTCTTTTCACCATCACAACCTAAAAAACCCTCTCATCACAATCACAGCCCAATAACCCCTCGCTTCACCATCACAACCCAATAACACCTCAACTCTCACATCACCATCACAACCAATATCACCTCAACCCTCTCATCACCATCACAACCTATTAACCCCTCTCATCACCATCACAACCCAATAACATCTCACCCCTCTCATCACCATCACAACCAAATAACCCCTCAACCCTCATCACCATCACAACCTAATAACCCCTCAGCCCTCACCACCATCACAACCCAATAACCCCTCTCATCACCATCCCAACCAATAACCCCTCACTAGCATCACAACCCAATAACCCCTCTCATCAACATCACAACCTAATAACCCCTCTCATCACCATCACAACCCAATAACACCTCAACCCTCACATCACCATCACAACCCAATAACACCTCATCATCACAACCCATAACACCTCATCACCATCACAACCCAATTACACCTCAACCAATAACACCTCATCACCATCACAACCTAATAACCCCTCTCATCACCATCACAACCTAATAACCCCTCTCATCACCATCACAACCAAATAACCCTTCTCATCACCATCACAACCTAATAACGCCTCTCATCACCATCACAACCCAATAACACCTCTCCCTCTCATCACCACCACAACCCAGTAACACCTCATCACCATCACAACCTAATAACCCCTCTCATCACCATCACAACCAAATAACCCTTCTCATCACCATCACAACCTAATAACCCCTCTCATCACCATCACAACCCAGTAACACCTCACCCTCTCATCACCATCACAACCTAGTAACACCTCACCCTCTCATCACAATCACAACCCAATAACACCTCACCCTCTCATCACCATCACAACCCAATAACACTTCACAAGGTTCTGTCCTGGGGCCCACCCCTGGGTGCACTTTTAGGTTTTTGCCTGAGCACTACACAGCTGATTCAAATAATAAAAGCTTGATGATAAGTTTGTTATTTCAATCAGCTGTGTAGTGCTCAGGCAAAAACCTAAAAGTGCACCCAGGGGGGCCTCGGGACCGAGTTTGGGAAACGCTGCTCTAGCAGACTCCAACTTGTGAATGTCCTAAGGTTCATGGTTTAGTTTGACGTCCTCTAGCTGTGAGATAACTGCTGACAATAACGTTGATAGGCAGTAATTGAACATGGTACTCCTACGTTCTATAGTAAGAGCTAGGCCTTCCTGGTAAATACCACAAAAACACAAGTTACCAGAACAATAACCTTCGAGAAACATACCATTACCTATTTATTTTTGTTATTGGATCTCTCATTCACTAATGGTGTCTGATATAGATAGACATTAAAACAGCATGATAAAGCATATTCAAGTATTCAGATAGCAAGTAAACTTTCTATATAGCAACACTAGCTATTCTGAGGTTCTCCAGGTTTAAGGTTATCCTTAGCCAGGAACTGATAGACACACCTTATTAGTCTTTTCCAGTAAGGAGTCCACCTGTGGTAAATACTTTATCCAAGCACTATAGATAGTAGAAAAGTCATGAATAGGCCTATTCTGAGCTTACCTCTCTTAGACGTGGCCTGTCTCACCCGCCAGACTGTCTTGTGGATCTCAAAGTTGTAATTTGAAGGCAAAGCACGGATAGCCTCCTGTAACTCTGGGTCTTGCAGGATTTCATCAGGAATTTGATTGGCCACCCGCCGTGGTCCTCGTACTTTGGGAAGAATCAAATCATTTTACTGTAGGAGATAGTTGTCAAACACAGACAAGACAGGAGGCTTCAGATTAAATACGGTGTAGGAGCAGAGTCTCATATGATTATTGGTAATCATTTACATGAGTTGTTACATATTGTTTTGGTAAGTGCTTTGAAATTCCACAGTCCCTATTCCTGTACAGGCCTAATTATAAAAACCACAACTCCATAAACAATTATAATCCAGACATAACAAAACGTGAATACAATGCTGTTGTAGTTTATTACAGCATAAATTGGTGCAGCCTACTGTTTAGCAGGGTCCCCCAACTGGTCTCCCATGTTTTCTAATCAGATGACGAAAGTTAGACCCAGGACCTTAAAAATATTTTAAAACATGTTCTATAATTTTCATATATTTCGTTCTTGTAGATAAGTATCAAGTAAGTTAGCTAGCTAATCACTCTTTCAAACCATTTGAGTCAGTTTTCCTTGTTATTAGCATTAGCTGGTCGCTAGCTTTATCTGCGTCATAATTCTTTATTCATGGTGGCAATTTATTACACAGTTTTTTCAAGCATGTCCCATACACCACGTTCTTGGTTATTTCTCGTGTGGTAGCATTTTTATAACGGAGACTCATATTCACCGGTTGGTTTTTTAGCTGGTACGACTTGCGTTTCGACCGTGGGCGCCGCCATATTTCCGGTGCATGTGGGAACCAGAAAGGCAGCAGTAATCTAATGCGGAAGCCATCGTTGCAGGCGGAACAATCGATGTGAATTTCTATTGACACGAAATCATAGAAAATGTTGCATTTGTTCAGAATGGAATAGAAAATATATGCTTTTTTATTTCATTGACAGTAAGCTTTATTTTTAGTAACATTATCAAATCAAACTTAGTAGGCCTACTGTTATCTTCTCTTGCCCCATCACAAGTTACAGATGTATGATCTTAATTTGAGCCAGTGTACTGCAGCAGGAAAATAATCTTGCAGCAACAGGAAATGTGAATTATTATGTGGATAATAATTAATGGACATTTGTGTATGGGTTGATTCATTTGTAGTTCCAGCAAATCGAGACTGAAATTTCAAAGTGGAAATTACAAACGTCAGACGCTCATTTAAAACTAAAACAAACAGTCCCTGGTTCAAATCCAGACTGTATCACATCTGGCCGTGATTGGGAGTCCAATAGGGTGGTGCACAATTGGCCCTGCGTTGTCCAGGATTGGCCAGGGTAGGCCGTCATTGTAAATAAGAATTTGTTCTTAACTGACTTGTCTAGTTTAATAGCAACAAAAAGGTGATCAAATTAAGATCCTACATCTGTATGAATAGAGCCCAGTAATTTTCACCTCCTGTCTGTGCCATTGATGTTCAGTGAGAATCTGGCTATGAATGAGACAAGGAAGGGACAGAAATGACTCACAAAATGTCATGCCTACAAGAATTGAGATAGCTAAAGTGAAAATGACTGCCTTATTTAGCAACAACATTTCTGAGGTTCCCTGCTGCTTATTTCTTTCTTACAGTATGTAGAATAGGCCTATAGCAAGCTACCTTTCTTGAAAGAAAATGTTTAAGACGATGGTGTCTGCTATTGAAGTCTTCCATTAATTATGTTGCACAGTTGTAATTGTAAGTAGGGTCACAACCCACTGGGCACAGACGTCAATTCAACGTCGATTCCACCTTGGTTCAACGTAATTTCTTTGAACAATGTTCATTCAACCAGTGTGTGGCCAGTGGAAAGGCTCATGATCATGGAAACAGAGTTATCTTCTATCTGCAACAATTGTTATGAGTTCTCTTACCATTTCAACCATAATCATTGAGACTAATTGGCTGTGAAAGTTTCTCCTCCTGGGAAAACTACAGTCAAAGTCACACTATGGTACAGGGCACCAGCAGCACAGTAACAGGCCTCCAGCCTCCAAGATCTATCAGCTGGTACCAAAGGATCATTCTAATTGTACAGTGCCTCCGGAAAGTACTCAGACCCCTTGACTTTTTCCAGATCTTGTTACGTTACATCGTTATTCAAAAATGTATCAAATAAAGCGAAAACATATATTTCTTTTTTTTACATTTTTGCAAATGTATTAAAAATAAAAAACAGAAATACCTTATTTACATAAGCATTCAGACCCATTGCTATGAGACTCGAAATTGAGCTCAGGTACATCCTGTTTCCATTGATCACCCTTGATTGGAGTCCACCTGTGGTAAAATAGATTGATTGGACATGATTTGGAAAGGCACACACCTGTCAAGCAAGAACCAAGCCACGAGGTCAAAGGAATTATCCGTAAAGCTCCGATACAGGATTGCGTCGAGGCACAGATCTGGGGAAGGGTACCAAAAATGTCTGCAGCATTGAAGGTCCCCAAGAACACAGTGGCCATCATTCTTAAATGGAAGAAGTTTGGAACCAACAAGACTCTACATAGAGCTGGCCTCCCGGCCAAACTGAGATATTGGGGGAGAAGAGCCTTGGTCAAGGAGATGACCAAGAACCCGATGGTCACTTTTTGCCAAAAGGCACCTAAAGGACTCTCAGACCATGAGAAACAAGATTCTCTGGTCTGATTAAACCAAGATGGAACATCTTGGCCTGAATGCATCATGTCTGGATGAAGCATCATGTCTGGAAGAAGCTTGGCACCATCCCTACAGTGAAGCATGGTGGTGGCAGTATCATGCTGTGGGGATGTTTTTCAGTGGCAGGGACTAGGAGACTAGTCAGGATCAAGGGAAAGATGAACGGCGCAAAGTACAGACAGATCCTTGATGAAAACCTTGATCCCCATCAATTCATCATGTTTTCAGTAATCACCAATCAGTCCCTATCTGATTTAGGACTAGTGTGCTCTGGCCCAATTGGATGGCAGATAAACAACCATCACCATTAAAGGCTAAGTATTTCTACACTGTGTTTTTACCAAAACATAAAAACATAAGCTACATATTTTTCCCTGAGAGAGAGAGAGAGAGAGAGAGAGAGAGAGAGAGAGAGAGAAAGAGAGAAAGACAAAGAGAGAGTGCATCATCAGTACAGTACAGGTGCATGACACATCACTCGTAAAGGTTCTACAGCTGCACCATCGAGAGCATCCTGACCGTTTGCATCACTGCCTGGTATGGCACCTGTTTGGCCTCCAACCACAAGGCACTACAGAGGGTAGTGTGAACGGCCCAGTACATCACTAGGGCCAAGTTTCCTGCCATCCAGGACCTCTATACAAGGCGGTGTCAGAGGAAGACCCTAAAAATGATCAAAGACTCCAGCCAACCTAGTTATAAACTGTTCTCTCTGCTACTGCACTGCAGGGGCAGTGCTCAGTGTGGGCGGAGTCTTATGTTTGACCCCGCTCACCAGTTTATTTGTCGGCCTCGATGTGGGCGGTGTCAAATGTTTGACCCCGCCCACTCTTGACCCCACCCATCTTTTTTTTGGTCAGGTTTGACAGTCGCACACTGAATACAAACACACAAGTTTGTGTAAGGTACACGTTCAATACAAACCTATTTCATTTTTGAAGATCGTAAGAAATATTATATAAAGTGGTACCAGCACATGTGTTGTAACACTTTTTACTTCATGCTATATTTGAGACTGATAGCTACTGATATAGCTACTGATATTGTTGTAGTGACTTGTTATGTATGTCATGTACTGTTAAAATTGTGTTGATAAATGTTATAACTTTGTAATTACATTATTTCATTGAGCATACACAGTTACTACCTATCCTGATTTATAATGTTATTTACTTTCCTCATGAGAATGGAGACAGACTATACCATATAGACATACTGACAAGCTGAATGTGCTTTGTACATTAAGTTATACCAGCTCCAGTGAAGAGATCAGAGACTCGGGTGACTTCTACGTCATCTTTACTAAACATAACACAATTAACAATTGAAACAATTAACACAGCAGACAAAATAAGATTTGACCACTTCACTCCTGCTCCTCTAAAGAGACAAAGACAGTCATTTTCTTGTTGTCAACTGCCTCCAAATAGAACAACTTATAATCTCTCTGTAACATGAATGGTTCCTTGAGGAGAACATTTCTCTCTTCATCCAGGCCATCATACAACTGTAGTTCTTTAAGGGATGTATTGTGGTCTTCCCCTTCCATCCCAATTACACTAGAGAGGGGAACAGTGCCTTTAAATGTTTGGAGTTCACATCACCTTGCTGCCTCTAGGGTGTCCCTTAGAAGAACATCTGCTTCCTTGAAGAAAAAGGAAGAGGGGGGGGGGGGGGGGGTTAATGGGTTCCCACTGCCCCACTGATAATGTTATCTATGGTTCTGTTTCCATCTGTTTAATGCACCGAATGGGAAATGATGTATCATACATGTATGTAAGTACATATTACTTTAAATAAAACAGAGCCACAGATCAAAATAAAATAAAATGGACAAGTGGTCTAAAACTGAACTACCACTATCCAGATGGGATGAAACCGGGTGCGACTTTCATCTCTTCAGCCAGTGCCATGCCATGGCAGGATCTAGAAAGAGAATCTCACTAGCTTGTGGCCTCAGTATCTGTTAAAAGTGTTCAAATACAAACAGACACATTTTGACATACAACTGTCAAACCTATAACATTAAAGTTGTAGGGTGTGTACTGAAAAAGCATTGTAATTCTAGCAAAGAATAAGATCAGGAAACGAGCAACGTCATTTTACAGTAAACAATCAATAACAAAGGAAAAACTACATTTACTGACACATATTGTCCAATATTTTTTATCCATGTAGGTTAGGTTCGTTTAAGATTCGCTTTCGTTGACGTTGCTACCTTCGACGTGAGCCTCAAGTTGGGTGACCTTGAAGGAGAAGGGAAGGGTTAAACGCGTTTGACTCCGCCCACATTGATCCCGGCCCCTAACTGGGACTTCTCGACTATTTGCAATGTCCCCCCCCCCCCCCCCCCCATCTTTTACACCGCTGCTACTATATGTTTTTATCATGTATTTTTAGTAACTTTAATAACTCTACCTACATGTACATATTACCTCAACTAACTGGTGGACCCGCACATTGACTCTGTACCTGTACCCCCCTGTATATAGTCTCGCTATTGTTATTTTACTGCTGCTCTTTAATTACTTGTTACTTTTATTTCTTAGTCTTATCCGTATTTTTTTTTAACTGCGTTGTTATTTAGGGGCTCGTAAGTAAGCATTTCACTGTAAGGTCTACAGTTGTTGTATGTGTGTGACTAATACAATTTGATTTGACTAGTGATCATTGTCATGTGTCAATCATGCATGTAACGGTACCAACCACATTTCTAAACTAAATTCCAGCATCTCCCAGAGCCTGAAAAAAATAAAGATCTTGATGATAAGGCTAACATGCGAAGAAAACAAGATATTACATTGAGTTACATAAGTTGTCTTTTATTTGGCACTTTTAATTTGTGTGAATAATACTGCCCTCTATACACGGAATTGGAATGTAGGTGATAATAAGATAAGTGTACAATTTTCCTTCAAGTGGAGGGCTGAACATTCAGACTTTGCCAGCAAACACCGGAGAAAACGGAGCAAGCCTACTCAGAGACGGACGGAGAGGGTGCAATGATGAGACAGAGCGGACCCACTGCGCTACTTTCATTAATCTACCTTAAGGGCAGGATGGCGAAAGTCTACATTCGCTGAGGAAGTGGCGTAAATTGAAAGGTCTTCACAGATAAGACCGGAGAAAGGCAGGAATTTTACTGCAGCTCCCAAACACTACGGGAAAGCGCGGGAATATATTATTGGATTATTTATACGGATCGAAACGCATCAAAATCCACGTTTTTAATGAAGATTTGAGGACCCAGCGCCTTATCCGACTTCAGAGACGAAATTTGAATCTAAATAACTTATTGTGATAAGGAAAGAGTTGGAACGAATATGATATGATCCATCCGACTTCGTTCGAGAAGGAATTTAGATTGCACTTTAAAAATTATTAACTCTCTATTTGGAGATAGGCTGTGAGCGCAGTCGTTTTGCCCCAAAAATTGTAATAGCTGTTTTGCATTCATTTGACGTGAGTGTAAAAATGATGGTTATCAGCGATTGAAACGAGCTCTACGGTACGTCTCACAAGCCGAACAGTAGGGTGTTTTGCTTTTGAAATGATATTTTCAATGCATTTGTTCGCAATGCGTAACGTTACTCTTGCGTGTTTTCCAAATCCTGCTTGAAAAGGTCTGTCCCATAGACTAGCCTACTCAACGGGATGAGAGGAGACTAACGTTCGTTGACTATTTTATACATCACAACTGAATGTGTTGGCTGGACGGCAACCGCGACAAGAGGAGCTACATTAGACGCATCAAAAAACAAAGAAACATTTACAACTTTTATTTTGATAACTTAGAAAATAGAGAGCGCACGTTTAGTCTGGAATACAAGAATAGATGATTCTCAAAAGACAGAGGACGACATAAATCTTCCACCATGTTCAAAGGTGGTAAGTGTACTTTAACTTTTTATCATCGTCAGTCCGACTGAGTTATTATTATGCCCAAAACACCCTGTAGTTGTTCAGTATTTTCCTTCAATGAATAGTGCTTAGTTGACTACAAGGTGTTATGTTATCATGTCTGCTGCTATGGGTGATGAAAAATATGTTATGATGATACAGTACACCAGCACGATAGGCTAATGATTCTTGCAGGTAATGGGCGAGAAGGTGGCAGATTATTGCGACGATGAAATGGTTTCCAGATTTGCACAACATTAAGCCCTGTGTGCGCGAGCCTGGCGGAATGAAATATTCAGACATAGGCCTACCACGAATACTATATTTGATATTAACGGCTTATGCCGCAGTGCAGTTTATGAGTTGTGTCCAGTCTCTGTCTCTCGGATAAGCATTATGTGCGTTGTAATTATAGCATTCTTGGGCATTAATCTAGGGCTGGCTAGGTGATATGGACAAGACAGGCGCGGCATAATGCTTTATGAAGGATATATTTGGGTGGTCAGTAACCAGAATAAAATATTTTCCTTTTAAATTGACAGTTGCTCCTGACTTTATATAGAATTCAAACATTGATTTATGCTGACAATGTCACGACCTGAACCACTCCTGACCACACATGAACATACATTAACCCCGTCTATCCCCATGACATTCCACACGCACACACGATTTCCATGTTCTCATTGAATTTGTTGCGGAAGAGAACAGTCATATTATTTAACCCTGAGTAGAAATGGTCAAAGAATTCTTAATGCCTTAGTAATACCATTGTAATTGGTCTGCTGGTTTTGATGCGATCTTTCTGATATTTTGCTCCCTTGATTATTTGACTCCTTTGATTGTTTCAATATGAAGATTATATCATTGAAGACAAACAATTTCTAAAATCTTTCATCATTTTACTTCTGACAAAATGGTTCCCCTCATTTCGCCCAGCATCAATAGAAGGCCACTGTTTGGCTTTCAACTATGTGTCACTGCCTGCTGTCAACTCCTTTAATGCATGCAGCACTAGTGTAGCTCTCCCTGACAGTCATCATCAGATTGATTATTGATCCAGGGTTGAAGATGTGACGTCTCTATGATGAACTCACATAGCCAGTAACTAACTGTCTGTGCTTCAAGGACCCTGATCATTATGTCAACTGAACAGACTAACTTAGAATCAAGTTAGCTAGGAACTCACTGTTGAGTCTGGAGATGGAGTACCCCATCCACTTAAAACAGGAGGTTACAGATGTAGGATCTTAATTTCAGCCAGATTTCTACAGGAAAATAATCCTGCAGCAAAGAAAATGTTAATTATTATGTGCATTATAATTAATTTCATTTTTGTAGGGGTTGATACATTTTTTGTAAGGGAAAATCAAGTCTGGAAAACAAACTTCAGAAGCCTTTTTAAACCTCAAATACACTACACGTTTTACATTTCCTGCATTGCAGGAAAGTTCTCCTGCAACAGGGTGATCAAATTAAGATCCTACATATGTTGTTTGAGTGAGTTAGAAGTTAGAGTGTTTTAGTGCATAATGTATGACTGAATTCCAGGCCACTCTGCATACTGTCTGTCAGCTGCTGTTTTCATGGTCATGTAAATTTAATTCATTTGACCTCTATTTAACTATGCAAGTCAGTTAAGAACAAATTATTTTTTTCAATGACAGTCTAGGAACAGTGGGTTAACTGCCTTGCTCAGGGGCAGAATGACATATTTTTACCTTGTCAGCTTGGGGATTTGATCTTGCAACCTTTCGGTTATAAGTTCAACTCTCTAATCACTAGGCTACCTAGTGCCGCTAAATGCTGCTCATGGTCATGGTCATTGTATGGCTATTATTGTGGTACACTTTATAGTTGTATTTGCTGTGCAGGATACTAACCCACAATGAGAACACTTCAAATCACATGCATGGCGTGACCAAGATAGTCAGGATGGCTATAAAAAAAGTGTTTGTTTGGCCAAGAAACATACAATTATTTTATTGCAAATGTACTAACATATTTGCAATAAAATGTCATGACAATTCAAATGATTAATTTGAAAGTTGTGTTGGTACTCTTGAATGTGCTTTCTTGCTTTTGAAGTCAGCCGGCCGTGACCGCGCACAATTGACCCAGCGTCGTACAGGTTCGGGGAGGGTTTGGCCGGCCGCGATGTCGTTGTCCCGTAGCAACTCCTTGTGGAGGGTCCGGCGCCTGACTTCGGTTGCCAACTGGACGGTGTTTCCTTCCGAGACATTGGTGAGGTTGGTTTCCGGGTTAAGCGAGCAGTGTGTCAAGAAGCAGTGTGGCTTGGCAGGGTCGTGTTTCGGAGGACGCATGGCTCTCGAACTTCACCTCTCCCGAGTCCGTACGGAAGTTGCAGCGATGGGACAAGACTGTAACTACCAATTAGATACCACAAAATTGGGGAGAAAAAGACATTAAACAAGACATTAAAAAAAAGAAACTCAGTATGCCAAAAATCCCTCCAATCAGAATAGACTGTTGATAAGGCATCAGCCAGTTTTAGCAGGAACAAGTCAGAAGATGTTTGGTGAGTTAGACGTACAGTATACGCCCTGAACAACATGTTGTGGGGAGACTGGCTAATGCATCCGGCCTGACATTTGGTGAGTGACACATTTCCCTTTCAAATTGAGTTACTGAGAGTGTGGCATGACAGCAGAAGCACTACTCAGGTTGACAAGAGAAGTCATGACTATCTGTGTAATCATTACCATGTGATTAGTCTCGGAAACCCTGGCTTCTCACGTTCTGTTCCAATAGTTGAGTCAACAAGACGAGATTTGAAAGGATGACGCCGTGAGAATACCAAGTAATGGACTGGAGCTGAACATGGCATCATGGGTATTGGCATTACACATGTTTTGTCACCCAATGGATGATTTGTATGTAGCTGTACCAGAGTAGTAAGCCTACCAACCTGATCTGAGTTTTGTTGATGTTGTATGGAATCCAAAGTAAGTCTGGTCAATAAGCCGACATGATGTGGAAATGTTCTCTGTCTAGGCGTGCAGTACATTGTCTATGTATGCAACGTGATGCAGGTGTGCCATGCCAGTCCTATCTGTGTGTGAACAGCATGTGTGTCTGAGTCTGCTGTCCCTGTTTTTTGGTTTCTGTCCCTATCACTAATCCCTGTGTGTGTGGCCCTCTTGCTCAGTGCTAGTGGTCTGTTACCCTTCTCTGCTTCCCTGGGTTGCAGTGTCACAGCTGATGGGATCTGATTACTATGCAGGTTATAAAAGTAAACATATATAAACTCCCAGTAATTTATTGGTTAAACTGTCAACGTTTTGGCATCACTGTGCCTTCTTCAGGGTGACCCAGTGATCAGTGATGCCGAAACGATGGTGTTTTACCCAATAAATTACTGGGAGTTTATGTATGTAGAGCGACTCTTTATTTATTTGTATAGCTTACAGTTTATTCGTCCTTAGTCAGCACCTCTACACTAAATAATTTTATCTGGTTGTGTGCCAACTCAAGGTTTTATTATTCTATGCAGGTTATACCATCTCTCTCTCTCTCTCTCTCTCTCTCTCTCTCTCTCTCTCTCTCTCTCTTTCTTTCTCTCTCTCTCTCTCTCTCTTTCTGTCGGTCTGTCTCTCTCTGTCTCTCTCTCGCTCTCCATACCCAGTCATCCATGGAACAGACACTGGAGAGATGTGTCAGAGTAGTGCTGCGATAGATAGAGGGAGGTGTGATGTTCACTGTATATACCCTGCTGTGATGTGCTATAATTGCTGGTGCATGTCACTCAGGTTTATAGGGGGGCTGGATACAGGCTTTCCTTGGCCATTTTGAGACTTTCCTGTCTCTACACATTCACGATCTTACACACTCACCTGCACCCCCCCCCCCCCCCCACACACACAAACACACACACACACATACACACTTGTCCATTGACATTCTGTAAGCACTATACCCACAGTGTTAGTTTGTGCTTTTCATTTGTGTTCATCCTCTGCATAAAGCAGACATTCAGATTGACAAGGTTTTTACAAAATATCTTATTGGGAAATGTGTCTGATCAACATAAAGCACTGCTCAGACTCCTATAATCTAATGAATGTACTTTGAGAGAACAAAACATTGCAAATCTAGCAAGATGTCAGCTTGTGCAGCCTAACTGTACTCTGATGTTGAATGAATGCTAATTATTTGAAAATTGGGATAGTTCTCCCTCTCTAATACAGCATCTAAGATGAACAAAAGCCCAACGCTTCCTTCATCATTCAGCTCCATCGCCACAGAATATACAGAGATAATTGTTTGAGCAATCAAATTTAGTAGCATAGAGTAATCACGCTCTGTAAATCATCTCTAATTACGTGCCAGAGTAGTAGCACATTGCCTATTGAGTTGGCCCTGTTGTTTTCCATTACAGGCAGTACATGGTGGTGGGGACAACAGAGAGGATTTACCAATAATGAGCCCAGTAGAACACAATGTAAAGGACTAAGGAAAACACCTGTGGCCCCAGTCAGTCAGCTCTCAATCTCCTGCCCTGCCTACTCCCAGGGTTCACTGAGTGGGTCCTAGGGAACTCAGCTCAGCCTCACAGCTCCCACTCAGTCAGCTCTCAGTCAGTCAGCTCTCAGCAGCACCAGGGAGACAAGCTGATCAAATAACCAACTATCAACCTCTCAGGCATCAAGAGGCCCTCCATGACTATCTGTCTGTCAGAGATGGTTTTTCACCCAGAGACGTGTCCCTGTCTAGAGAGATAATATCATCTCCTAGACGTCACCAGTCACCATTCTAGATACCTTCAGCAGAGGTCTAGACTCACAGTCAGGGGGAATTTACATCTATCTTTGTCACTGAAGGACAAACAGCAGTCTGGCCAGAGCTGAAATCACATAGACAGTACCCTGAGGCAAAGCCTCCTCAGAACAATGATTTGATATCACCATGGATTTACACAGCACAGTATCTGACTCTAAATACCCATCTGTCACTTTATGGGTGGAGAACATTCAGACAGCCAGACCAAATGAGGGAACTTGTTCTGTGACTTATATTTAAAGAGGCCATTTGAATAGAACATAATAATCTCCTAACATGATGTCATGATTGCACTACAGCTTATTGTGATGCAAAGTATTCCTGTGGTTGTAGATTGTGGGCTAGGTATGAGGGGTGTTGTGGGTTTAGGGTTGGGTATGATGGGTGCTGTGGGTTTAGGGCTGGGTATGAGGGGTGCTGTGGGTTTAGGGCTAGGTATGAGGGGTGTTTAGGGTTGGGTATGAGGGGTGTTGTGGGTTTAGGGCTGGGTATGAGGGGTGTTGTGGGTTTAGGGTTGGGTATGAGGGGTGCTGTGGGTTTAGGGCTGGGTATGAGGGGTGTTGTGGGTTTAGGGCTGGGTATGAGGGGTGCTGTGGGTTTAGGGCTGAGTATGAGGGGTGTTGTGGGTTTAGGGCTAGGTATGAGGGGTGTTGTGGGTTTAGGGTTGGGTATGAGGGGTGCTGTGGGTTTAGGGCTGGGTATGAGGGGTGCTGTGGGTTTAGGGCTGGGTATGAGGGGTGTTGTGGGTTTAGGGTTGGGTATGAGGGGTGCTGTGGGTTTAGGGCTGGGTATGAGGGGTGTTGTGGGTTTAGGGTTGGGTATGAGGTGTGCTGTGGGTTTAGGGCTGGGTATGAGGGGTGCTGTGGGTTTAGGGCTAGGTATGAGGGGTGTTGTGGGTTTAGGGTTGGGTATGAGGGGTGCTGTGGGTTTAGGGCTGGTATGAGGGGTGCTGTGGGTTTAGGGCTGGGTATGAGGGGTGTTGTGGGTTTAGGGTTGGGTATGAGGGGTGCTGTGGGTTTAGGGCTGGGTATGAGGGGTGCTGTGGGTTTAGGGCTGGGTATGAGGGGTGCTGTGGGTTTAGGGCTGGGTTTGCGGGTGCTGTGGGTTTAGGGCTGGGTATGAGGGGTGCTGTGGGTTTAGGGCTGGGTATGAGGGGTGCTGTGGGTTTAGGGCTATGTAGACAGGAGTGTAGGGGGGATGTGAAGAGGAGAATATAGAGTGGAGCAAAAACATAAACCTCAGCCTGATCCCTTAAATCTTTCTAAGCTCCCTGAAAAACAGAAAGTGAATCCAGGGTGAGAACAGTGTTGCCAATCCTAATCTGACGCTTGTTTAAAAATGTCTATTTTAAGACTCACTTCCTGTCTCTTTTGATAACAAAAAAAGAACACACACACACACACGCATGCACACACACACACACACACACACACACACACACACACACACACACACACACACACACACACACACACACACACACACACACACACACACACACACACACGAACAGACACACACACACAACCACACACACTTGCCCATGCACACTCAAACACACACATATCGATTCTCTAATCTCCCATTTTTAGCATACCCTCTAATACAAATCAGGGTAGGGCAATACAAAACTTTTGAGCAGACTGATTTGTCTATTTGTAGCCTCTCTGACCCTGTCCATATGAGACATCATCTCAGGTAGTTGACTGAGTACTACTTCTCATTGGAGAGCTGAGGCTTAATCATTAGACTGCTATCCTACATACCTCTGACGCGGGCAGTGCATGCCAAACACCTCATTTAGTTGAAGGAGATTCATCCAATCATAGGGCCAGTTACTGAGTGGCCGATACATGATGGTGTTACCATGGAAGCCTCTGGCACTATTCAACAACATGATACTCAACAGAGGATGACAAATAATTGCAGAGAGAGAACGTGAGTGGTTGTGGGTGTGTGTATGGGTGTGTGTGTGGGTGTGTGTGGGTGTGTGTATGGGTGTGGGTGTGGGTGGGTGTGTGTGTCGGTGTGGGTGTGGGTGAGACGATAGCAGCTCTGACTGGTATGCATGTCACTTATTTCATGAACTGCTGATACTCTGGAAGCCATTTTCACGCTTCCCTGTCAACCATTTCACACCAAATTAGGGCAGACGGCTCTGCATGGCTTCCAAAAGTGGATGTTCTCTTCCTACAGTATAAGGTCAAACACTCTCCTATTCATGCAGTCTATAGAGTTATCTTGAATGATTTAATACACAGTACATTTTAACTGGGCGCAGAAGCGGAAAATAAATCTACAAAATTCTCCCTTATCTCAGTTTACCCTTTAGATTCACCTGAGTCTTCAGTAAACATCATCTTCCTGCCTTTGTAATGGAAATGTGATGCAGGGCCAGGCATTACCGGATGATAATGAGGTGAAAGAGACAAACAACCTAAGCCCTGTTGGTTTTTGTAATATGAATAATTAATGTCTGATTAAGTGGCTAATTGGAGTTTAAAGGTCATGTCAATGGGAATGCCATAGATCTTATGAGAGGAGGGGAGGGGAGAGGAGGGGAGGTAGATAGATAAGAGAGAAGGGAGGGACATAGGAAAAGGAGAAGACAGTCCAGTTGACAGTAATCCCAGGTGTTCTCCTGTTACTCTGACAGCTCTTCCTGAGCCATATTCCCCAGGCGACATCACCTTTGTGTGCTGAGGACAGAGATTCAGGCACAGTAACTCCCCTCCGACCAGTCTGCCCTTTTGGCATTGAGAGTTAGCACTTCCATAACAAGATGAAAAGGCTCATCACCAGGGAAAGATGAGGAGGTGTGGGGTTTGGATTCACCGGTGTTTGAAGCCTATAGTGACAAGATACAGACATGTAGAATGCTTATATAATACACACATATTACAAACCACACACGTGCAGATATGCACACAAACACACACAAGCAAGGACACACAAATTCACTGAGATATACAGTCTTGTATAGTGTGTTACATTCCCTGTGTACTGATTGTGACTCCTTTTAACTATTAATCTTGTTTATTATGCCCCAGTTTAATCTCCCACTCCATCCATGTCACATACAGACCTCATATATCCCAAGATGGTTGACTTGAAAACAATGGGCTAATTAAGTCTCCAGTTGTAGGCTACCGTATTGGATGCAGTAATGCAATTTCACGATTGCTCCAAAATTATAGCTTCTATACTTGGATTCTCTGCTAAATTAAAAACAGTCCGCAGGGAATTCGAACCATGAAAAACACAAACCAATCTTCTAAATGCAGGAACTACTCTCTCCTCTCCTTTCCTTTCCTATCCCTCTCTCTGACTAAGCCCACCTCCTACTCTATAACTCAAATAGCTCTCGTCTCCCCCGTACTTCCCTTCCCTTAATGAGGCAGGGTGCTGTGACAGGCGTGGCTGTAAAGTGCGGAGTGGATATGTTAGGTGGAATGTTATATGTGCTCTTACCTCTTCCGGGGCCCCGGCTGTGGCTGTGAGGGGCCGATGGGTGTTCAGCTCAACAAAGGGCCCCAGCCTGTGCAGATTAACAGTGGTGCTGTAATATATTCACAGAGCTTATGATATTGCTGTTATACAGCACTCTCTCTCCCAACACGCACTCCCACTCAAACCTCCAACTGGGAGAATGGGCACCAAAATGACAAGAGATGATTAATTGTGGGATGTCAATTTGAATCCTGTCCGGTTCTATGACTAAAACTAAATGAGTTGACAGGTTTGTTTAAAGAGAGTGTGGTTTGATCTCAGGTACAGAATAGAATGAATGTTCTTGGACTGCAGCAGAACAGTGTTTTCTTGTGGTTAATATTTGAAGAGAGGAAGGATGAGATACTGGCTCCAGATGCTGTCTTGCATAATGGCTTGAGGAGGACAAGTGGATTGTTTGTAGTTGTACATCAGAGCGTTAACTAGGGAGAGGAATCAGTCGTATGTTAAGGACAGGACATTGGGGCTGATGGAATAGTAGTCATTACAGAATATGGGCCAGTCTGTTCTCTCTAGACCCAAGCATTTCTGTATTTAAAGACCCCTCTATTGTTTTAGAGCAGGTCTTAGGTTCAGTCATTTACCCAAGTACAATGTCTTTGTTAACCTTAATAAAGCTCAGACTATGGAGACAGAATGACATGGAATTACTGACCTCAACCCATATTCTCACGTCTGGCCGGTATCACACAGAATGTGGGTTGCTAGTTTCGATCACCTCTCAATATGCTTTTAAGTCATCCAACATTGGAGTTAAATCTATTTCTGGCACAGAGACTCTCTGCATGCGTGTATACTCTGAATGAGAATTGGGTCCTTGACATTTGCCCATGTTTTCCTCTTCCAACAAGCCTTGCTCTTCAGTGCTGGCAGGCACTAACATTGGTCCAATAGGAGCCTGTTTGAGAGTGGTTGATTAAGACCTTGGCATCACCAACACTGGGTGGCACACACACACAATGGAGGTGCCAGGTGCTGTTTTGTGCAGCTGAAGTGTTAATTAGACCTGTACTTGGTAAAGAACACAGGAGCCATGGCTGGGATGTGGCTGGGATGTGGCTGATATGTGGCTGGGATGTGGCTGGGATGTGGCTGAGATGTGGCTGGGATGTGGTATAGGCTGGGATGTGGTATAGGCTGGGATGTGGCTGGGATGTGGTATAGGCTGGGATGTGGCTGAGATGGGATAGGCTGGGATGGGATAGTCTGGGATGTGGCTGAGATGGGATAGGCCGGGATGTGGCTGAGATGGGATAGGCTGGGATGTGGCTGAGATGGGATAGGCTGGGATGTGGCTGAGATGTGGCTGAGATGGGATAGGCTGGGATGTGGCTGAGATGGGATAGGCTGGGATGTGGCTGAGATGGGATAGGCTGGGATGTGGCTGAGCTGGATGTGGCTGAGATGTGGCTGGGATGTGGTTGAGATGGGATAGGCTGGGATGTGGCTGATATGGGATAGGCTGGGATGTGGCTGAGCGGGATATGGCTGAGATGTGGCTGAGATGTGGCTGGGATGTGGCTGAGATGGGATAGGCTCTGATGTGGCTGAGATGGGATAGGCTGAGATGTGGCTGAGATGGGATAGGCTGGGATGTGGCTGAGATGGGATAGGCTGAGATGTGGCTGAGATGTGGCTGGGATGTGGCTGATATGGGATAGGCTCTGATGTGGCTGAGATGGGATAGGCTGGGATGTGGCTGAGATGTGGCTGGGATGTGGCTGAGATGGGATAGGCTCTGATGTGGCTGAGATGGGATAGGCTGGGATGTGGCTGAGATGGGATAGGCTGGGATGTGGCTGGGATGTGGCTGGGATGTGGCTGAGATGGGATAGGCTGGGATGTGGCTGGGATGTGGCTGAGCGGGATATGGCTGAGATGTGGCTGGGATGTGGCTGAGATGGGATAGGCTCTGATGTGGCTGAGATGGGATAAGCTGGGATGTGGCTGAGATGGGATAGGCTGGGATGTGGCTGAGATGGGATAGGCTGGGATGTGGATGAGATGGGATAGGCTGGGATGTGGCTGAGCTGGATGTGGCTGACATGGGATAGGCTGTGATGTGGCTGAGATGGGCTACCTGGGATGGGCTTACTGGGATGTGGCTGAGATGGGCTACCTGGGATGGGCTTACTGGGATGTGGCTGGGATGTGGCTGGTATGCCTGCCACAGAGTCAGACTGTGATGGGGTAGTGGCTGTACGAGTGATGTGTCATGCACCTGTACTGTACTGATGATGCACTCTCTCTCTTTGTCTTTGTCTTTGTCTTTCTCTTTCTCTTTCTCTCTTTCTCTCTCTCTTTGTCTCTCTCTCTCTCTGTCTCTCTCTCTGTCTCCCTCTCTCTCTCTCTCTCTCTCTCTCTCTCTCTCTCTCTCTCTCTCTCTCTCTCTCTCTCTCTCTCTCTACCCCTGCTGTCGTGTGGGAGAGAGAGAGGAGTACCGTAGTAATCTAACTGTTTTACATTCCGATCACCTAAGTCCTAAGGCAGCCGTTGTGCATTATAATGAATTGCCTTCCAGTGCACTAGGCCAGGTCCACACTCTTGTAAAGACACAGCTACCTTCCCGTGCAGATAAAACTGCCTTGTAAAGATAAGATAAGCATTTCCTCCCAGCTATATCATCTATAGGGGTTATGTTAGATACAAGGCCATCGCTAGGTAACATACTGTACGCTGAGTGTACAAAACATTAGGAACACCTTCCTAATATTCAGTTGCACCCCCTTTTGCCCTCAGAACAGCCTCAATTCGTCGGGGCATGGACTTTACAAGGTGTCGAAAGCGTTCCACAGGGATGCTGGCCCATGTTGACTCTAATGCTTCCCACAGTTGGCTAGATGTAATTTGGGTGGTGGACCAGCAGTGTTGCAGTTCTTGACACAAACCGGTGGTCCTGGAACCTACTACCATACCCCCTTCAAAGGCACTTAAATCTTTGACCTTGCCCATTCACCCTCTGAATGACACACATACACAATCCATGTCTCAATTGTCTCATGGCTTAAAAATCCTTATTTAACCTGTCTCCTCCCCTTCATCTACACTGATTGAAGTGGATTTAACAAGAGACATCAATGAGGGATCATAACTTTCACCTGGATTCACCAATCTATTTAATGGAGAGAGCAGGTATTCCTAATGTCTTGTACACAGTGTATGTGATGAATAGACAGACATCACAGCACTGTGGTCTTGGAGGGGAGGGGAGGGAAGGCAAAGGCATCTCTGAAAGGGAAAGACAGATTTTTTCTTTGGGTATCTAGTGCGGAGCAGGGTTTTGGTTGGCGTTTTAATGGGGGGGGGGGGCAGCTCTGAGCTGTTCTTATTTCTTCTGCCCATCTACAGCACCAGGATGCTGGCAGCAGGGGACCGTAAAAAAAGGGCTGCATCCCGACTTGCTTCCATTCAAAAACGGTATAGACAAGTGAGAAAAAATAAGTGTCAGGTTAATAGATAGTCAGTGGCATGCAGTCTCCATCTCCTAGCTGCTGCTCCCAGTCAACGTCTCAATCACACAGTCCTCTGTTCCCCCGGGGAGAGGAGAGGAGAGGAGAGGAGAGGAGAGGAGAGGAGAGGAGAGGAGAGGAGAGGAGAGGAGAGGAGAGGAGAGGAGAGGAGAGGAGAGGAGAGGAGAGGAGAGGAGAGGAGAGGAGAGGAGAGGAGAGGAGAGGAGAGGAGAGGAGAGGAGAGTGGAGAGGAGGGGGGAGGGGAGGAGAGGAGAGGAGAGGAGAGGAGAGGAGAGGAGAGGAGAGGAGAGGAGAGGAGAGGAGAGGAGAGGAGAGGAGAGGAGGGGGGAGGGGAGGGGAGGAGAGGAGAGGAGAGAGGAGGGGGGAGGGGAGGGGAGGGGAGGAGAGGAAAGGAGAGGAGAACACAGTCTGTGTCCCAAGTGGCACCCAATTTCCTATATAGTGCACTACTTTTGACTAAGGCCCATAGTGTCTGGTCAAAGGTAGTGCACTGTATATGGAGTAGGGTTCTTTTTGGGACGCACCCAGAGAAGTCAACAGTCTGACAAAACACACTGCAACTACACAGCTCTGCCCCAACACCCCCAATATAGGATCACAGTCACTATAGAGCCACGCCTGACAGCGTTAACAGCTTGAACTCTGACTAAAATACAAGTCTCTTTATTATAACTCCCACCATGGCAGTTAGCCACAGCCACAGATCCATCTTCCTCAGAAAGCAGGCTAATATGCCCTGAGCCGTGATTCACAGGCCTGACATTAAAGTGTAGTTTGTAAATGTAACTTCATATAGAGGGTAAATACAGCAAAAGTAATCTTCTGTTGCCTGTACGCAGAAACAATAAACAGAACATGTGGACAGAATGTTATATCGCTGAGCCGAGTGGGGGTTGCATAAGATTTATGAAGTGTGGAGCCGTAATGATTCTATATAGCTGGGGGATTGATAGCAGTTTGGTGCTCAAGCACTTCTGGCTTGGATGTTAGTTCAGCAGATTTGTCCCTGTCTTCACTAGCACAGTCTTGTCAATTATTTAAAAGAGCAAAACAACAGCCCAAAAAAGACAGCAGCACTTGGTGTTGGAGCATCGTCTCATTTACACATCTAGATTCCCAGGGGAGCGCTCGTACGTTACGGCCTTAATAAGAACCTGTGTTGTGCTAGTTCTTACCACCCTGTGTGTTGTGAGTCCCCTCTCTCTCCATCTCACAGAGAAGAGGAGCGAGGGATGAACAAAGAAGAGCACATTCGTAGGATGGTAACAAAAAAGATTTGTATAACTTTTTTTGTTGTGTACATTCTGTGCTGTCAGTGTAGAGGAAGAAAAAAAAGGTTTGTTATTGTGGTGAGTGGAGACGAGACAGGCGAAAGAGAGAGCTGAGAGAGGGAGAGAGCCCGAGCAAGCGAGCAAGATCGAGAAATGGCAAGAGAGAGATAGACAAAGAGAAGGAGTGAAACAGAGAGAGAGGGAGAGATGGAGGGAGAGAGTTACTGCAAGGACAGGCATTAGGCTCTGTCAGAGCTCTAATGGAAGAAGTAGGTTCTCTGTGTCATGCCTGCTACTAAGGCCTGATGGATCGGGAGGTTAACCGTCGCTGTGAGTTAGCTACACATGGAGCCTCCAGAGTCATGTTCCCACTGTGGCACAGGATCAGTAGGAGCCAGCCAATCACACCAGCCACAATCACAGGATCAGTAGGAGCCAGCCAATCACACCACCCACAATCGCAGGATTAGCGGGACCTGTCCAATATCACCCGCCACAATCACAGGATCCAAAGGCTATATATGCATCCCAAATGGTACCCTATTCACTATATATTGTAGTGCACTATGTAGGAAAGAGGGTGCCATTTGGGACGCAACCTCTGCCTCTTCCCTGAGACCACCTCCTTACCTGGGGTTTGACTGTACTTAACCCAGCTACCTGTCACCGTGGGAAAGGGGCTAGGCCTGATGTATCACCCTTTGAAGATGAAAAGGTGTGTTGGTGATGTTTGGAAGGTGATGGTTTACTGTAAATAGGGTTAAATCAAATCTACCTACATCACAAGCTCCCTGGAGAATATACGTATATATGTTTGACTTTAGAAGATGCTAGTTTAGCTTCCTTATGGCTCCCAATACCATGACATTTGAAACCAAATGTCTTTCTATGATACCTCAATCTCTTGCAGAGAAGGGTGTTTGCGGTGTGAAGGAGGCAAAGTTAATAGATTTAGTGACATTGTCAGGGACAGTTTTGAACAAAGCAAGTACAAAGTGAGAGAGAGAGAGGGAGAGAGAGGGAGATATAAAGAGAGAGAGAAGAGGGGGCTGTGATGATGGTAGTGTTCACTGGGTGATTAAGAGGGGGGATAATGAGGAGAGAGAGAGAGTGAGCGAGGGTGACTCAATGATTAGTGGCTTTAGTGCACTGGAGTTGTCATTGATAAGAGACACAGGAAGTGCAGTGACCCCTGGGATTGCTGGTGTACTCTATATTTCACAGAGAGAATGAAACTAGCCTTCCTTTGGGAAAGAGCTCCATCACCCAGACACACAAAATGCACTTAGGCTTTAACACACACACAGACACAGACACACACTTAAAACACATGCACATGAAACAGTCATGCAGACACACAGACACGGAGCTCTGTCATGCATGACGAGGAAGTAGAGGTGTGGCGTTATGGGGACAGCTTGAGAGAGGATGAATGTTTCATAGTTAAAAATGAGTAACAGCAGAGGAGAACTTGGTTGCAAGGTGTGTGTTTTTTTCTCCCATCACTTTCCAAGCCAAGGTTCTATCTCAAATAACTACATTATTTACGTTTCTCTTCTCTTGCTCACTGCCGGAAGGTTCTGGGCGAATAGCTTGTGAACAGACAATAATGATTCATCCAGTTTGTAGCTGTACATATCTTGGGACTCCCGAGTGGCGCAGCGGTCTAAGGCACTGCATCTCAAAACTAGAGTTGTCACTACAGACACCCTGGTTTCGATTCCAGGCTGTATAACAACCAGCCGTGATTGGGAGTCCCATAGGGCGGTTCACAATTGGCCCAGCATCGTCCGGGTTTGGCTGGTGTAGGAAATAAGACATTTTTCTCAACTGACTTGCCTACCTAAATAAAACATAAATAATATATAATCTAGTGGGCTATTCTTATTTGTGAATTTAAAAAGGACTTGACTGCTACGCTTGTATGGAAACAACAACATTTATAACAGTCCCAATATACCAAGACATCAAGTTGAAACTAGCCCAGTACGATATCTCGCTTTAGTCAATATATAAAGCCTGTAGATCGATACAGCTTAGCAGCTGGTCATATAGCAAAGATGACACACAGTCCATCACCTTCAGCTCCAATCAATGGAAAGCATTGTTGGTGAACGTCACCTACCATTCATCAGTGAAGCACTCTAGTTAGACAGATAGGACCATTATCGCAGTGTGTGTGAGAGAGAGAGAGAGAGAGAGAGCAACAAAGAAACTTTGATGAACCCCCTTCGGGGCAGATCAGTGTTTCCCCTATATGTATTTAGCAGCGGCGGGCTGCCATTGCTAAATTGTTGCCGCCACTCCAAAAGATAAGATATATATATATATACAGTACCAGTCAAAAGTTTGGATACCTACTCAATCAAGGATTTTTATTTATTTTTTACTATTTTCTACATTGTAGACTAATAGTGAAGACTTCAAACTACGAAATAACACATATGGATGGACTCATGTAGTAACCAACAAAGTGTAAAACAAATCAAAATATATTTTATATTTGAGATTCTTCAAAGTAGCCACCCTTTGCCTTGATAACAGCTTTACACACTCTTGGCAATGCTTTACCAACAGTATTGAAGTAGTTCCCATATATGCTGAGCACTTGATGGCTCTTTTCCTTCACTTTGCAGTCCAACTCCTCCCAAACCATCTCAATTGGGTTGAGGTTGGGTGATTTTGGAGACCAGGTCATCTGATGTAGCACTCCATCACTCTCTTTCTTGGTCAAATAGCCCTTACACTGCCTGGAGGTGTGTTGGGTTATTGTCCTGTTGAAAAACAAATGATAGTCCCACTAAATGCAAATCAGATGGGATTGCGTATCACTGTAGAATGCTGTGAAAAGCTTCATGGTGGGAACCACACATGCACACATGCAGAGATCATCGGTTCACCTACTCTGCGTCTCACAAAGACACGGCGGTTGGAACCAAAAATCGCAAATTTGGACAAATCAGACCAAAGGACAGATTTCTACTTGTCTAATATCCATTGCTCGTGTTTCTTGGGCCAAGCAAGTCTCTTCTTATTATTCGTGTCCTTGAGTAGTGGTTTCTTTGCAGCAAATCGACCATGAAGGCCTGATTCATGCAGTCTCCTCTGAACAATTGATGTTGAGATGTGTCTGTTACTTGAACTCCGTGAAGAAATTATTTGGGCTGCAATATCTGAGGCTGGTAACTCTAATGAACTTATCCTCTGCAGCAGAGGTAACCCTGGGTCTTCCTTTCCTGTGGCGGTCCTCTTGAGAGCCAGTTTCATCATAGCACTTGATGGGTTTTCCAACGGCACTTGAAGAAACGTTCAAAGTTCTTGAAATGTTACACATTGACTGACCTTCATGTCTTAAAGTAATGATGGACTGTCATTTCTTTATGCTTATTTGAGCTGTTCCTGCCTTAATACGGACTTGGTCATTTACCAAATAAAGCTATCTTCTGTATACCAGCACTACCTTGTCACAACACAAATCAAATCAAATTTTATTTGTCACATACACATGGTTAGCAGATGTTAATGCGAGTGTAGCGAAATGCTTGTGCTTCTAGTTCCGACAATGCAGTAATAACCAACAAGTAATCTAGCTAACAATTCCAAAACTACTACCTTATAGACACAAGTGTAAGGGGATAAAGAATATGTACATAAAGATATATGAGTGAGTGATGGTACAGAGCGGCATAGGCAAGATACAGTAGATGGTATTGAGTGCCGTATATACATATGAGATGAGTATGTAAACAAAGTGGCATAGTTAAAGTGGCTAGTGATACATGTATTACATAAAGATGCAGTAGATGATATAGAGTACAGTATATACATATACATATGAGATTAATAATGTAGGGTATGTAAACATTATATTAGGTAGCATTGTTTAAAGTGGCTAGTGACATATTTTACATCATTTCCCATCAATTCCCATTATTAAAGTGGCTGGAGTTGAGTCAGTGTGTTGGCAGCAGCCACTCAATGTTAGTGGTGGCTGTTTAACAGTCTGATGGCCTCGCCTTCTGGATGATAGCGGGGTGAACAGGCAGTGGCTCGGGTGGTTGTTGTCCTTGATGATCTTTATGGCCTTCCTGTGACATCGGGTGGTATAGGTGTCCTGGAGGGCAGGTAGTTTGCCCCCGGTGATGCGTTGTGCAGACCTCACTACCCTCTGGAGAGCCTTACGGTTGTGGGCGGAGCAGTTGCCGTACCAGGCGGTGATACAGCCCGACAGGATGCTCTCGGTTGTGCATCTGTAGAAGTTTGTGAGTGCTTTTGGTGACAAGCCGAATGTCTTCAGCCTCCTGAGGTTGAAGAGGCGCTGCTGCGCCTTCTTCACGATGCTGTCTGTGTGGGTGGACCAATTCAGTTTGTCTGTGATGTGTACGCCTAGGAACTTAAAACTTACTACCCTCTCCACTACTGTTCCATCAATGTGGATAGGGGGGTGTTCTCTCTGCTGTTTCCTGAAGTCCACAATCATCTCCTTAGTTTTGTTGACGTTGAGTGTGAGGATATTTTCCTGACACCACACTCCGAGGGCCCTCACCTCCTCCCTGTAGGCCGTCTCGTCGTTGTTGGTAATCAAGCCTACCACTGTTGTGTCGTCCGCAAACTTGATGAGTGAGTTGGAGGCGTGCGTGGCCACGCAGTCGTGGGTGAACAGGGAGTACAGGAGAGGGCTCAGAACGCACCCTTGTGGGGCCCCAGTGTTGAGGATCAGCGGGGTGGAGATGTTGTTGCCTACCCTCACCACCTGGGGGCGGCCCGACAACTGATTGGCTCAAACACATTAAGAAGGAAATAAATTCCACAAATTAACTTTTAACAAAGCACACCTGTTAATTGAAATGCATTCCAGGTGACAACATCATGAAGCTGGTTTAGAGAATGCCAGTTGTGTGCAAAGCTGTCATCAAGGCATAGGGTGGCTACTGTGAAGAATCTCAAATATAAATTATATTTTTTGTTTAACACTTTTTTGCTTACTACATGATTGCATATGTGTTATTTCATAGTTTTGATGTCTTCACTATTATTCTACAATGTAGAAAATAGTCCAAATGAAGGAAAACCCTTGAATGAGTAGGTGTGTCCAAACTTGTGACTGGTACTGTACATTTTTCCCACTTATAGACTGGTTCCATCACAGCAGACTAAAACAGTGGGTTTATTTGTGACTGCATAGAGCACACATTACCCAGACACTCAGCAGCACATTGCTGGGCTATGGAGAAGGCTCATGAAACCATGTGATGATGGCACAATCATCCTATTGATTGAAACAGTGGTGGAAAATGTACCAAATTGTGATACTTGAGTAAATGTATAGTTACCTTAACAGAAAATGTCTCAAGTAAAAGTGAAAGTCACCCAGTAAAATACTTCTTGAGTAAATGTCTAAAAGTAGAGTGGCCTTTTAAATATATTTAAGTATCAAAAGTTTAAAGAATTTCAAATTCCTTATATTAGGCAAACCAGACAGCACAATTGTATTTATTTTTTGGCACACTCCAACACATAATTTACAAATTAAGCATTTGTATTTAGTGAATCCATCAGATCAGAGGCAAGGGATGAGCAGGGATGTTCTCTGTTTAGTGAGTCCATCAGATCAGAGGCAAGGGATGATCAGGGATGTTCTCTGTTTAGTGAGTCCATCAGATAAGAGGCAGTAGGGATGAGCAGGGATGTTCTCTGTTTAGTGAGTCCATCAGATCAGAGGCAAGGGAGGAGCAGGGATGTTCTCTGTTTAGTGAGTCCATCAGATCAGAGGCAAGTGATGAGCAGGGATGTTCTCTGTTTAGTGAGTCCATCAGATCAGAGGCAATGGAGGAGCAGGGATGTTCTCTGTTTAGTGAGTCCATCAGATCAGAGGCAAGGGATGAGCAGGGATGTTCTTTGTTTAATGAGTCCATTGTATCAGAGGCAGTAGGGAAGAGCAGGGGTGTTCTCTGTTTAATGAGTCCATCAAATAAGAGGCAGTAGGGATGACCAGGGATGTTCTCTTGATAAGTCCGTAAATTGGACATTAAAAATGTAGCGAGTACTTTTGGGAGTCAGGGAAAATGTATGTTGTAAAAAGTACATTATTTTCTTTAGGAATTTAGTGGAGTAAAAGTATGTTGTCTAAAATATAAATAGTAGCCTCCCGAGTGGTGCAGTGGTCTAAGACACTGCATCCCAGTGCTTACTGTGCCACTAGAGTATCTGGGTTCGAGTCCAGGCTTTGTTGCAGGCGGGCGTGACCGGGAGACCCATGGGGTAGCGCACAATTGGCCCAGTGTCGTCCTGATTATGGGAGGGTATGGGAGGGTTTGGCTGGCAGGGATGTCCTTGTGCACTAGTGACTCCTGTGATGGGCTGGGTGCCTTGCATGCTGTTTTCTGTGCACCTGGTGACACATTGGTGTGGCTGGCATCCCAGGTTAAGTGGGCATTGTGTCAAGAAGCAGGTTGGGTTGTGTTTCGGAGGATGCATGGCTCTTGACCTTCTCCTCTCCTGGGTCCATACAGGAGTTGCAGCGATGAGACAAGACTGTAACTACAAATTGGATACCATGAAATTGGGGAAAAAAAAGGGGAAAAATTTATATATTTTAAAAATAGTAATGTACAGAGACATGAAAAAACGACTTAAGTGGTACTTTAAAGTATTTCTTCTTAAGTACTTTACACCACAGGTTTGGAATAGCTATTGGTGCTGTGTGGAAGAGCAGCTGGGATGATGTGGCTACAGGTGCACTGTGTGTGTGTGTGTGTGTGTGTGTGTGTGAAAGTGTGTGTATGTGTGTGTGTTTGCGTAGTTCTGGGTGTTGCTCCTGCTTTTGGCGGATTCCTACAGTTGGTATTTGCCAAACTGCTCTCTGAGGCCTCTTCAACCACGACACCCAGCTAACAGGTGTAAACTCTCAAGGAGAACCAAACCAAATGCTTCAACCCTCTCCAGCTCACACACTTCCTGGATCACGCTTCACATCTATACTGAAGAAAAATATAAAAGCCACATGCAACAATGTCAAATATTACAGTTCATACAGTTCATATTACAGTTCATACAGTTCATATTACAGTTCATACAGTTCATACAGTTCATATTACAGTTCATACAGTTCATATTACAGTTCATACAGTTCATACAGTTCATATTACAGTTCATACAGTTCATACAGTTCATATTACAGTTCATATTACAGTTCATACAGTTCATATTACAGTTCATACAGTTCATACAGTTCATATTACAGTTCATATTACAGTTCATACAGTTCATATTACAGTTCATATTACAGTTCATACAGTTCATACAGTTCATATTACAGTTCATACAGTTCATACAGTTCATATTACAGTTCATATTACAGTTCATACAGTTCATACAGTTCATATTACAGTTCATACAGTTCATATTACAGTTCATACAGTTCATATTACAGTTCATACAGTTCATATTACAGTTCATACAGTTCATATTACAGTTCATACAGTTCATATTACAGTTCATACAGTTCATATTACAGTTCATACAGTTCATATTACAGTTCATACAGTTCATACAGTTCATATTACAGTTCATACAGTTCATATTACAGTTCATACAGTTCATATTACAGTTCATACAGTTCATACAGTTCATATTACAGTTCATACAGTTCATATTACAGTTCATACAGTTCATACAGTTCATATTACAGTTCATACAGTTCATATTACAGTTCATACAGTTCATATTACAGTTCATACAGTTCATACAGTTCATGAGTTACAGTTCATATAAGGAAATTGGTCAGTTGAAATAAATAAATTAGGCCCTAATCTATGGATTTCACATGACTGGGCAGCAGCGCAGCCATGGGTGGGCTTGGGAGGGCATAGGCCCACCCACTTGGCAGCCAGGCCCACCCACTTGGGCCCAGCTAATCGTAACCTACAAAAAGGCTTTATTACAGACAGAAGTACTCCTCCGGGTGGCTGGTCTCAGACCATCCTGCAGGTGAAGAAGCTGGATGTGGAAGTCCTGGACTGGTGTAGTTACACATGGTCTGCGGTTGTGAGGCCGGTTGGACGTACTGCCAAATTCTCTAAAACAACATTCGAGGCAGCTTATGGTAGAGAAATTAACATTACATTCTCTGGCAGTAGCTCTGGTGGACATTCCTGCAGTCAGCATGCCAATTGCATGGTCCCTCAAAACTTGAGACATCTGTGGCATTGTGTTGTGTGACAAAACTGCACATTTTAGAGTGGCCTTTTATTGTCCAAAGCACAAGGTGCACCTGTGTAATGATCATGTTGTTTAATCAGCTTCTTGATATGCCACACCTGTCAGTTTGATGGATTATCTTGGTAAAGGAGAAGTGCTTGCTAACAGGCATATAAACAAATTTGTGCACAACATTTGAGAGAAATAGACTTTTTGTGCGTATGGAACATTTCTGTGATCTTTTATTTCAGCTCATGTAACATGGGACACTTTAAATGTTGCGTTTATATTTTTGTTCAGTGAAGTATGCTGCATGGCCCGCATAAATGTCAGTTTGCAGATGACTGCAATACCCGTTTCTGAGGAAAGTAGAGCCCTCTAGCACAGTTTAGTGTAACACATGTATTTTATTGGGTTGTTTAGCTTTTTAAATCCCCTGTTCAAACAATTGCTGTTAAAAGATTACCTGTATGACTAGTGAATATATGAATGGTGTGCTAGTTTCTGGTCCTCGCTGCAGCGGGGTACTTTATTTACAATGTTTCCAACACATCTCTGCCAGGCACAAATCAGCTTAGTGAAAGTGTGCTGACTGAGGTAGGAAGACTGACTGACTGGATGGGCTGGCTGGATATATTAAAAAGTCCCTTAAGCATGCCAACGTGTCACTGTTGCTCATGTCACACAAGTTAAAAATGCATGTTCACAGAAAACATCTGTCCTTCAGGATAGTTCATTATTCCGTGATCTAGCCTCGAAGGTGACACCTGAGTTAGGCACCACTCACTGTCCTAATAGATTCTGGAGATGGGCTGAACTGTAGATGTAGAGCTAGAAGACGGTCATGTGATAAAATGTGTCAAGATAAAATAATAAAAATAGTGACTAGGAAGAAAATAAAGTTTAGGGTTGTGTTCTAGAGTATCGACACAAAGTGTTCCCAATATTTAGTTGAGGAATTCTGTTCTGTTCAAAAGAAAGGCCCCATTAGACTGCCATGGGTTAAACAGAAAACAATGGAGCCTGTTGGAAGTCAGACTGACCAAAGACTGAGCAGACAGAATGATGAGTGTTAAAGATTTCAAGTGCCAATATCCCTCCAGACTCTCATGTACATCACAGCAATACCACTGAAAGCTCTACTGATCTGATGTTGTAGAATATGACAAAACATTGTCTTCACATTGCTGTGGTAGAAGAAAACCCTTACTTTGCCTAATGTGGAATTATATTCAACAAATTATCTTTAATTAGGAATTATACAGATTTATTTTTTAGTCTGAAGACGGTTTCCATATTTTTGCATACCTATGTTGAGATAATCAGAAGAATTTGCCATGGCTGAGTGCACAAATTAGACTCACATTTAGACAAGCATCAAATGTGTTCTCATCTGGGTTCTCTGCATTGGTCCATCTCCAAAACCAGCCCCTCTACAGTCTGCACACCTTCTGTTTGAAAAGAGGCATGCTGTATGCATTCCAGCTTTCTCACCAGCACCTGCTGATGCAGTGTGAGTGTGTGTGCGTGCCTACCTA
>NC_034191.2:27716248-27733748 GCF_002021735.2 Oncorhynchus kisutch
AGGCTGGAGAAGAACCTCTTGTTGTGTGTGGCTGAGCTCAACTACTGTTACCATAGAAGTGATTCTAAGGCTGCGTCCCATATGGCACCCTATTTCCAGCCAATGTAGTGCACTACGTTTGGGACACGTTGGCTGCGTGTAGACAGGCAGCCCAATTCTGATCTTTTTTTCACTAATTGTTCTTTTGACCAATCGCATCAGCTCTGATAACGATTTCACATGAAAAGATGTGAAGTGATTGAAATGCTTAAAGGTAGTCATTCTCCTTGTAATGCAAAGTGCCATCTGGAACCATAGACTGTGGTATTAACACGTGTCTGTTTTAAATGGCCCATGATGCCAAACTCTCCACTACCAGGTTGACGTGGTGGGACGGACTGTGCCAGCAGCCCAGACCGAAGTGGAGTGGAGCAGCAGTCCCTTACCCTCTCCGATCAATGTATGGTAACGAAAGAGCGACAAGAGGTCGTCCTCAAGAAAAGGATTTGAAAATGAGCGCAGGGATACATATTGTTAAGAGAGATACAGGAAAGGAATTGACAGCATAATGATAGGTCTTTTGAATAAGCACCCACTGAGACTCAGGGTCCTCGCTCCAGAAAGTACTACCAGCAGTGGCATTATTCATGGTAATAGTGTGTGGATCTTCCCCACAGGAGAATTATGGAGGAGAATGTTCCGACCATTATACAGCCTTCTGCTCTAGGGATGGTATGTTGCTTCATGCAGCAAGCTCCCAATCAACCGGTGGTACATCCTCCATTTACAATATTTACCTAAGAGTATGTGTTGCATGTATTTATTTATTATGCCTCCATACGTCCATGCACTAAACATTCAACCTTTTCCTGTTTGATGAAACGACACTATGTGATTGTGATCCCGTCTAGCCAACCACTCATGTCCTGGCCAGTGCTAGATAATATTGAGCTGTGATTATGAGAAGAGGCAGCTGCTCCAGAGGACTCTCCTCCCCAGGGCGTGTCTAAAGGCTGATAGGTCTGGCTACTGGAAGTGTCCAGGGAGAGACTCTCTGTGCTCCGGCCTGGTTCAGAGGCTGTGCCCAGGCTCTAGAGAGACCCCAGACAGGGATGTGCTCTGGTTGTGGTGGGGGTGATTTGTAGCAGGGTGTATCATGGTGGCGTGGCGAGGATTGCAGTATCAGAGTCTGACCTATGGACCATGCTGCTGCTACTCTGTCCGGGACAGTAGGTGTGGTCAGTCACTCTCCAGAGCCCGGTCTGAAGGACCAGTCATGCCTCATTTTCTGTTGTTTACTCTGTCTGTGTTGATTTGGCCTCCCACCTCCCACTGGGTTGGATCTGATCTGGCTCCCTTTTCTCCTGTTCTCCCCTCCCATCCACCTGCCTCAGACAGAGACATAGGCGTCAATCACTCAAAATGCTGGAAACAACACCTGTTTTGACACCTTACAAGAGCTATGATAACCAACTAAATGTCAGATCTCTGGGATAAAGGTGTCTGCTCTTTCGCAGAGATGTGTTTTGAGACTTTTTTGTGTGTATGCATGCATGTATTTCTGTGTTTGTGTGTGTGTGCGATGTGGGTGTGCGATGTGTGTGTGCGTGCGTGCAATGTGTGGGTGTGTGTGTGTGTATGCGTACAGAATATGCGTAGGTGGATCTAATCTACAAGTATCTTGTTGAAAGAGACAACTAGACAGTTCTGGCTTACAGGATGAGTCTCACATTCATGTTGCCTTCTCTGCTGACTCTCATGCAAATTCAGTCTTCAACATGAAATAATGAAATAATATAATCAAAAAGCACTTTATTGTGAGTGTCATAAACTGGAGCTTAATACCAGGATAATAGCCTTTTCAAATTCACACCCTTTGATGTTTCCGGAGAGAGAAGTTTAATAGGAGAGACTGGCTGTTGAATAGATGATTTAATTTAAGTTCGCACATAAACATATGTCCTGCATGCCATTAAACTGTCAGACAGATTGGCTGATCACAGAAGACTTAGCCCTGCGGAATGGATGACACTAATGGAAAAGAGGGCAACTGTGTTTGACTTGGAAATGACCCGAGCCACTCCAAACGAATGGCGGATGAATGTAGGGCCATACGTCACGGCTAGCTACAGTAATGGAGGGCAGCTTGGCTTGATCATTAGTGATAGGGAGTCATAGCAGCCTGTGGTTATCGGCGCTGTCTGTCTGTTCTCTCCATAAGTACATCTCAAATGCCCACAGGGTTCAGGTCATAAGTAGTGCACTACATAGGGAATAGGGTGCCACTTGGGACACACACCATGACTAGATTACAATTAGAGTATACCAGTCTACTCTGAGTAGGTTGACTACATGAAACTACTGGAGTATATTGATAGGATAGAAACCAAGCTACTTAGTATATTTTTTATTTGATTTATTTCACCTTTATTTAACCAGGAAGGCCAGTTGAGAACAACTGCGACCTGGTCAAGATAAAGCAAAGTGTGACAATAAACAACAACACAGAGTTACACATGGAATAAACAAAAGTACAGTCAATAACACAATAGAAAAGTCTATATACACTGTGTGCAAATAGAGTAAGGAGGTAAGGCAATAAATAGGCCATAGTAGTGGAGTAATTACAATTTAGCAAATTAACACTGGAGTGATCAATGTGCAGATGATGATGTGCAAGTAGAAATACTGGCAAAAGACAAAAAAAGTAAATAAAAACAGTATGGGGATGAGGTAGTTGGCTGGGCTATTTACAGATGGGATGTGTACAGCTGCAGCAATCGGTAAGCTGCTCAGATATCTGATGTTTAAAATACTTAGTATATATCTAAAGAGATGACATACTGATGTTTGACTTCAATACCGTGATGCTTGATTTCACTATCTAGGTCAGGGGTGGGCAACTGGCGGCCCACGGCTCAATTAATATTCATTTATTTTGTATTTTATTTTTAGGAACTCAGTCGGGTCTCAAATTACTGTTGAGAGTTAGAATATTAGAATACACAAGGTGCAACTTTGAAATGTGGTTGTGCATCAGCAGTATTTCTCTTGTTATATCAGTCACTGATAGTCACCTAATTAGCCCCTTGGCTATGTGTACACAGACCCGTGAGCCACTGCAGCCCCTCATGATGATTTCAGATTTTTTGTGGTTCCCACCCCATCAAAGTTGCACATTCCTGATCTAGGTGCTGATGGAAACGTATGGGTCATTCCCTTTAAATTCACCCCCATTAATTCTGGTTCACATCTGTGAACTGCCTAATTCCTCCAGGGTGGATAGAGTATCCTACCTGCTGTTTCCTCCAGGGTGGATAGAGTATACTACCTGCTGTTTCCTCCAGGGTGGATAGAGTATACTACATGTTGTTTCCTCCAGGGTGGAGAGAGTATCCTACCTGTTGTTTCCTCCAGGGCGGATAGAGTATACTACCTGCTGTTTCCTCCAGGGTGGATAGAGTATACTACCTGCTGTTTCCTCCAGGGTGGATATAGTATACTACCTGTTGTTTCCTCCAGGGTGGATAGAGTATCCTACCTGCTGTTTCCTCCAGGGTGGATAGAGTATCCTACCTGCTGTTTCCTTTATATTACACAAGGGAGGGTGAAAGGAAGGGCTCAGGCAGAGAGGAGGAGGCAAAGCGAGAGGGTTTAATCCATCTAATATCTGTCTACGAAAATAATACCACAAAGTGAGACATTTCTGGCTCCCGAGTGGCGCAGCGGTCTAAGGCACTGCATCTCAGTGCATGAGGTGTCACTACAGTACCTGGTTCAGCAGTCTAAGGCACTGCATCTCAGTGCAAGAGGTGTCACTACAGTACCTGGTTCGAATCTAGGCTGTATCACATCCGGACGTGATTGGGAGTCCCATAGGGCGGCGCACAATTGGCTCAGCGTCGTCCGGTTTTGGCTGGGGTAGGCCGTCATTGTAAATAAGAATTTGATCTTAACTGACTTGCCTAGTTAAATAAAGGTTAAAGGTTAAAATAATGAGTGTCATTTGGTCAACAAAAAATGTAATCGCTAATTTTGTTTGATTGCTATCGATTTGATCGAATAGAAGTTCCGTAATGGTTAGGTTGTAACAAATGCACTGATATAAGCAGATGCACGTGGCAGTTTGGCAACTTTGAAAAAAAAAACTTTATATCGGAGTTGTGCCTGTTGTTCGCACGCATATCTGCCCTTTCATTGGCTAGAATGGTCCCACCTGATCTTGCCTCCTCCCACTTGCCATACATCTTTGAGGACATGTATTTCCACTGTTAGAGCAGTCACTCGACCATCTTGTCAATATAATAGATCATCTTTAGCTCAGGAGAGGAGAGGTTATATCAGCTGTGTATGCTAGACACACCACATCTCTATTTTTACTCCAGCAACAGCTGCTATTTAAAAAATGTGTGTCTTCGGGAAAGGGGGAATATATAAAGATCTCTGATGTAAGAAGAGAACATCGGTGGCTGGTGCTTAAGGAATACTCAGAGCAAACGCAGTAGTATACTCCTGAGAAAGATTAAAGACCCCTTGAGCTTAGATACACAAAACCACACATTTAGACCTTTCTAGAAGACCTCTAGAGCATGCAGCATACACAAAACCACATGTCAGGACACTGGCCCAAATACATACATAGCCCTGCAGCCAGCACCTAGCCCATCTGAGCACTGCTGTCTGATGACTCACCCATCCTGGGTCAGATTCGTATCAGCTTTTCTGAGACCTTGGTTCTCTGCTCTGACCAGATGGGTGATTGCAACACCTCATTTCCTGTCTGAGCCCAGACTGAGAGTGCTTCCCAAATGGCACCCGCTCCTCTATAGGAAGGGATAGGTATGGGAGGGGAGCAGATGGCGGGAGCGGCAGCCATGTCCGTGTCTGATTGTCACGGCGGGGGATGGCCGCACAACACCATGGTGGAGACGAGGAGGGAGGAAAGGAAGGGTGTTGGCCAAGTCGACCACACACAGGCATTCCTCAAGAAGAGAGAGAGACACACAGAGACAAATAGAGAGAGACAGAGAGACGGTTAAGATGGAATGCGGGACAGAGAGAGACCATGTGTTCATTTTAATACTGACTTGGCTTCCTCTGACTTCTCCCCCAGTTGTTGCTGGTGAATATCTAGTGGTTGAGCCACATGCTGTGTGTGTATCAGGTCCAGTGGCAGAGTGCTGTTGTGTTAGTGATACAGAGGAGGAAGTGTGACATAAAGGCCTACAGTGTGCTGCTGCTGTCTCTGTTGTCTAATCAGGCTTGTGTGCTGCTAATGCACATCAATCCTCCCCACCACCACATACACACTCCTCACTAGAGGTCGACCGATTATGATTTTTCAATACCGATACCGATTATTGGACGACCAAAAAAAGCAGCTGCCGATTAATCGGCTGATTTTTACATATATATTTGTAATAATGACAATTCCAACAATACTGAATGAACAATGGACACTTTTATGTTAGCCTAAAATAATACATGAATAAAATCAATTTAGTCTCAAATAAATAATGAAACATGTTCAATTTGGTTTAAATAATGCAAAAACACAGTGTTGGAGAAGAAAGTAAAAGTGCAATATGTGCCATGTAAAAAAGCTAACATTTAAGTTCCTTGCTCAGAACATGAGAACATATGAAAGCTGGTGGTTCAATATTCCCAGTTCTTCAATATTCCCAGTTAAGAAGTTTTAGGTTGTAGTTATTATAGGAATTATGACGCTTTGACTATTTCTCTCTATACCATTTGTATTTCATATAGCTTTGACTATTGGATGTTCTTATAGGCACTTTAATATTGCCAGCCTAATCTCGGGAGTTGATAGGCTTGAAGTCATAAACAGCGCTGTGCTTCAAGCATTGCGAAGAGCTGCTGGCAAACGCAGTAAAGTGCTGTTTGAATGAATGCTTACATGCCTGCTGCTGCCTACCACTGCTCAGCCAGACTGCTCTATCAAATATCAAATCATAGACTTAATTATAATATAATAAACACAGAAATATGAAACTATAACTATAATTATAGTTTCGAAAACAAAAACGTTTATTATTTCAGTGAAATACGGAACCGTTCTGTATTTTATCTAACGGATGGCATCCCTAAGTCTAAATATTGCTGTTACATTGTACAACCTTCAATGTTATGTCATAATTATGTAAAATTCTGGCCAATTAATTACAGTCTTTGTTAGGAAGAAACACAGTTCGCAACGAGCCAGGTGGCCAAACTGTTGCATATACCCGGATTCTGCTTGCACTGAACGCAAGAGAAGTTAATATTGCCTGCTAACATGCATTTTTTAAACTAAATATGCAGGTTTAAAAATATATACTTGTGTATTGATTTAAAGAAAGGTATTGATGTTTATGGTTAGGTACATTTGTGCAACAATTGTGCTTTTTTTGCGAATGCTCTTTTGTTAAATCATCACCCGTTTGGCGAAGTTGAAGTAGGCTGTGATTCGATGATAAATTAACAGGCACCGCATTGATTATATGCAACGCAGAACAAGCTAGTTAACCTAGTAATGTCATCAACCATTAACTAGTGATTATGTGAAGATTGATTGTTTTTTATAAGATAAGTTTAATGCTAGCTAGCAACATACCTTGGCTCATTGCAGCCACAAGGTCCTTTTGACGATGCACTCGTGTAACAGGTGTCAGCCTGCCACGCAGTCTCCTCGTGGAGTGCAATGCAATTGGCTATAATCGGCATCCAAAAACACTGATTACCGATTGTTATGAAAACATCGCCAACGCCGATTAATTGGTCGACCTCTACTCCTCACCCCAATCCACCAGTCTGCTCCTGCAAGCTGACAGTATAGAACAGTGACAGACTGTCACTGTTAGCCTCACTCAGCTCTCCCAGGACTAGCCTCATTCAGCTCTCCCAGGACTAGCCTCACTCAGCTCTCCCAGGACTAGCCTCATTCAGCTCTCCCAGGACTAGCCTCACTCAGCTCTCCCAGGACTAGCCTCATTCAGCTCTCCCAGGACTAGCCTCATTCAGCTCTCCCAGGACTAGCCTCATTCAGCTCTCCCAGGACTAGCCTCATTCAGCTCTCCCAGGACTAGCCTCATTCAGCTCTCCCAGGACTAGCCTCATTCAGCTCTCCCAGGACTAGCCTCATTCAGCTCTCCCAGGACTAGCTTCATTCAGCTCTCCCAGGACTAGCCTCATTCAGCTCTCCCAGGACTAGCCTCATTCAGCTCTCCCAGGACTAGCCTCATTCAGCTCTCCCAGGACTAGCCTCATTCAGCTCTCCCAGGACTAGCCTCATTCAGCTCTCCCAGGACTAGCCTCATTCAGCTCTCCCAGGACTAGCTTCATTCAGCTCTCCCAGGACTAGCTTCATTCAGCTCTCCCAGGACTAGCTTCATTCAGCTCTCCCAGGACTAGCCTCATTCAGCTCTCCCAGGACTAGCCTCATTCAGCTCTCCCAAGACTAGCTTCATTCAGCTCTCCCAGGACCTCTCCTAGGACTCCCAGGAACTATAGAACTTCAGGATGTCTGTACATATCATTCCATTCTAGTCATTGAATTAAGAACACGGCTAGATGAAAAGGAGTGTGAAGTCAGTGTATGCGATACGGCCCACAACAGCTTGTGTGAAAAGGCCAAGCTAGTGGGAGATTATGGTTTATTATTGGCTCCCAGAGCATCCATGCATGCTTTTAATGAACCAGAAGGTTAGAGGATACAGGGAAATCACATTACACCTGCACATGTTAGGATTCCATGGTTGGGCTGCTTTAGTGGAAACATGGCCTCCTGCCACTCCAGTTATCACTATAGATAGAGGGCATGATAGTCTACTACGTTACCCAACCAGAAGCGGGGAAGAAGATGGAGACAGAGGAGTAGAAAGGAGAGAAGCCATGACTGACATGCAGAAAACAGAATCAGACACAACCATATACCAACATATGCACACATGAGAAATAGAGGGATTGATAAGGATGGAAGGAATGAGAGGGAGAGAGAGAGAGAGGGAGGCAGAAAGGTCATCAAAGCATGCACTTCAAACAAGCACTTGTTATTATTTGTGAGTTTCTTTTCATTTGTTTGCTTGAAACTAGCAGGGTATTAAAATGATTCGCCTTCATCACCAAAGGCAATTCTCTCAACATTCTCTCTGTATGTCTGTCTCTCGCTCTCTTTCACACAAAATATCCCCAGCAACCAGATTGCCTGGTTCTGACAAAACAACACGGTGACAGAGACTGAAAGGGATTGTGATGGCAGCATGGCATGAGCCTCTGCAATAATGCATCTGGCAATCAAAGGTAATCAGCTGGGTGGAGTGCACAGAAAAACAGGACATGAATGCACCAGTTGACCTGAGGGCCCAGCGTGCCAGTGCTGTTCAGCAGGGCCATTCTTCTGACTGACAGCTCCTTTGTTTATGGTTACTGCTATTATTTTGGTACAGCCTGTTAAATTGCCCTGTTCCAAAGCCGGTCATAGACAGAATAACATAGACTGGAGTTATTGTTTCAACCACAGAGACTGCTGCTGAGGTTTTAAACTAAATGGACTTCCTGTTGTTGATTGGGTGGGGTGGATGATTGGATTGGGGGATGAGAGGAGTAGAAATAGTGACAGTAGAGGAATAGAGAGAGAGAAAAGGGTGAAAATAGTACGAGGGAGTTGGTGACAGCAATGAATCAGCCGAGAGTTTTTGTGCTAATCTGTCAGACCACCTGATTAATGAACACACTGAACAGTCCCTGTCTTGTAGCAGCTGGCCCCAGGCTCAAACACATATTAACTCCTAAACCCTGGTGAGCCAAATGTCAATACACACACACACACACACACACACACACACACACACACACACACACACACACACACACACACACACACACACACACACACGCACGCACACACACACACACACACACACACACACACACACACACACACACACACACACACACACACACACACACACACACACACACACACACAGAGACACACACACACACACACACACAGACACACACACACACACACACACACACATACACACACACACACACACACACACACACACACACACACACACACACACACACACACACACACACACACACACACACACACACACACACACACACACACACACACACACACTGCACATCTTTCTCTTGCTACATCCCAATTACACTGACTAATTGTTGATTGGGTGCCATTCACAAGACACCCAACCATGTTTTATTTTCCATCACACCATAGATGTCTCTCTGTGCTACCAGTTAGAAATATGTTTTTCACCAGTCTGTAATGGCCAAAGCTGTGCTATAATAAAACACATATTTTTCTCTCTGCAACACCAAGGATTGTTATTGCTCTATTCCTTCTACTGTAACTCTTCTACTGTGACACTAAGAGGAGGAAACACGACTACCTCCCCCCTCCTCTTCCTTCTCATCCTCGCCCCCTCGCCTATTCCTCTACAACCAGCCACTTAAGTGCAGTTTTAGGAAATGGAAAAGCAAACCAATTAATTTCAAAGCGAAAAATACAGGCACTCACCATTCTTGATCTGTGTCCAAATGATTGAATAAGTCTGGCAGAAAAGAGCTCCCCCACAGAGCTGACCTCGGGACAAATGCACTGTGCTCTGCGCTGAGCTTTCATCCATCAACTCTACTGAAGCTGGAGCTGCTCTCACGTTTTTAAACTTTTTAATGGCAGCTCCATCATACCATACAGCACACAACAGGTTCCCTGCATCTGACTTGTCAAGATAAAAGCTCAGCACAGGAAGAAGTAAACATGCCCTTTCCTGAATTTTTTTTCTTTTTCGGCAGTTTGCAGAAAAATTGAAAATATGGATTTTTTAAAATCAAATCAAAAGTTATTTGTCACGTTTCGTAAACAACAGGTGTAGACTAACAGTGAAACGCTTACTGAAGGCCCTTCCCAACAATGCAGAGAGAAACATAGCAACATAATAACACAAGGAATAAATACACAATGAATAGCGATAACTTGGCTATATACACAGGGTACCAGTACCGAGTTGATGAGCAGAGGTACAAGGTAATTGAGGTAGATACACTACATGGCCAAAAGTAATTGGAAACCTGATCGTCGTACATCTCATTCCAGAATCATGGACATTAATATGGAGTTGGCCCCCCTTTTGCTGCTATAACAACAGCCTCCACTCTTCTGGGAAGGCTTTCCACTAGATGTAGGAACATTGCTGCTGGGATTTGTTTCCATTTAGCCACAAGAGCATTAGTGAGGTTGGACACTGATGTTGGGCGATTAGGCCTGGTTCGCAGTCGCATTCCAATTCATCCCAAAGGGGTTCGATGGGCTTGAGGTCAGGGCTTTGTGCAGGCCAGTTAAGTTCTTCCACACTGATCTTGACAAACCATTTCTGTATGGACCTTGCTTTGTGCACGTGGGCATCTTCATGCAGAAACAGGAAAGGGCCTTCCCCAAAAAGGTGCCACAAAGTTGGAAGCACAAAATCGTCTAGAATGTCATTGTATGCTAAAGCGTTAAGATTTCCCTTCACTGGAACTAAGGGGTCTAGCCTGAACCATGAAAAACAGCCCCGGACCATTATTCCTCCTCCACCAAACTTTACAGTTGGCACTATGCTTCGGTGCAGGTAGCATTCTCCTGGCATCCACCAAACCCAGAATCGCCCGCTGGACTGCCAGGTGGTGAAGCGTGATTCATCACTCCAGAGAAGGCGTTTCCACGGCTCCAGAGTCCAATGGGGACGAGCTTTACACCGCTCCAGCTTGACATTTCGCATTTCGGTGATGGCTTATTCTTGTGTGCGGCTGCTCGGCTGTGGAAAACCATTTAATGAAGTTCCCGACGAACAGTTGTTGTGCTGACGTTGCTTTCAGTGTCAGTTTGGAACTCGGTAGTGGGTGTTGCAACCGAGGACATGCTACACACTTCAGCACTCGGCGGTCCCGTTCTGTGTGCTTATGTGGCCTACCACTTCGCGGCTGAGCCGTTGTTGCTCCTAAACGTTTTCACGTCACAATAACAACACAAGCTGTTGGCCAACAGACTTGTTGGAGAGGTGGCATCCAATGATGGTGCCACGTTGAAAATCACGGAGCTCTTCAGTAAGGCCATTCTACTGACAATGTTTGTCTATGGAGTTTGCATGGCTGTGTGCTCGATGTTATACACCTGTCAGCAACAGGTGTGGCTGAAATAGCAAAATCCACTAATTTAAAGGGATGTCCACATACTTTTGACCATGTAGTGAATGCTGATATAGGTAGGGATTAGACAACAGGATAGACAATAAACAGCAGCATATGTGAGTCAAAAGAGTTAGTGCAAAAAAGGTCAATGCAAATAGTTAAATAGTTAACCAATAGCTACCCGGACTAACTATTTAGCAGTCATATGGCTTGAAGGTAGAAGCTGTTTAAGGTTCTGTTGGTTCAACTTGGGGCATTGGTACCGCTTGACGTGCGGTGGCAGAGATAACAGTCTATGACTTGGGTGGCTGGAGTAAATATTTAGGGCCTTCCTCTGACACCGCCTGGTATAGAGGTCCTGGATGGCAGGGAGCTCAGCCCCAGTGATGTACTGGTGTATGGGCTTCAAGGAATGTGTTTTTTTTCTTAAGGGGTGGATCAGCTTAATATTGAGGAAAGATTGTTGCTTCCATCAATGTAAGTATATATATCCATATGCATACACGCATGCATACATATACACATATATACATACACATACCTATATAGATATATACCTTTTTAAGAATATACCTTTATTATTCCCTGCAAACCCTACCACCCTTCCCCCAATTGGAGTAAACTAATAAACACTTAGGCTTCTACCTTCAGTTTAAACATCTTAGACACATTTTATAGACACAATTTATTTAATAATAGTTATATTTTGTTTGTTTTTAGTCCTTCCTCTATTTCTTATGTCCATCCAGTTTGATTTCTATTTGTAACGCTATTTCACAAACATTCTGAACCTACAGTGGGGCAAAAAAGTATTTAGTCAGCCACCAATTGTGCAAGTTCTCCCACTTAAAAAGATGAGATAGGCCTGTCATTTTCATCATAGGTACACTTCAACTATGACAGACAAAATGAGAAAAAAAATCCAGAAAATCACATTGTAGGATTTTTAATGAATTTATTTGCAAATTATGGTGGAAAATAAGTATTTGGTCAATAACAAAAGTGTATCTCAATACTTTGTTATATACCCTTTGTTGGCAATGACAGAGGTCAAACGTTTTCTGTAAGTCTTCACAAGGTTTTCACACACTTGCTGGTATTTTGGCCCATTCCTCCACGCAGATCTCCTCTAGAGCAGTGATGTTTTGGGGCTGTTGCTGGTCAACACGGACTTTCAACTCCCTCCAAAGATTTTCTATGGGGTTGAGATCTGGAGATCTTGAAATGCTTCTTACGAAGCCACTCCTTCGTTGCCCGGGCGGTGTGTTTGGGATCCTTGTCATGCTGAAAGACCCAGCCACGTTTCATCTTCAATGCCCTTGCTGATGGAAGGAGGTTTTCACTCAAAATCTCACAATACATGGCCCCATTCATTCTTGCCTTTACACGGATCAGTCGTCCTGGTCCCTTTGCAGAAAAACAGCCCCAAAGCATGATGTTTCCACCCCCATGCTTCACAGTAGGTATGGTGTTCTTTGGATGCAACTCAGCATTCTTTGTCCTCCAAACACGACGAGCTGAGTTTTTACCAAAAAGTTATATTTTGGTTTCATCTGACAATATGACATTCTCCCAATCTTCTTCTGGATCTCTAGCAAACTTTAGATGGGCCTGGACATGTACTGGCTTAAGCAGGGGGACACGTCTGGCACTGCAGGATTTGAGTCCCTGGCGGCGTAGTGTGTTACTGATGGTAGGCTTTGTTACTTTGGTCCCAGCTCTCTGCAGGTCAATTTTGCAAACCGTTCTTGTGATCATTTTGACCCCACGGGGTGAGATCTTGCGTGGAGCCCCAGATCGAGGGAGATTATCAGTGGTCTTGTATGTCTTCCATTTCCTAATAATTGCTCCCACAGTTGATTTCTTCAAACCAAGCTGCCTACCTATTGCAGATTCAGTCTTCCCAGCCTGGTGCAGGTCTACAATTTTGTTTCTGGTGTCCTTTGACAGCTCTTTGGTCTTGGCCATAGTGGAGTTTGGAGTGTGACTGTTTGAGGTTGTGGACAGGTGTCTTTTATACTGATAACAAGTTCAAACAGGTGCCATTAATACAGGTAACGAGGGGAGGACAGAGGAGCCTCTTAAAGAAGAAGTTACATATCTGTGAGAGCCAGAAATCTTGCTTGTTTGTAGGTGACTAAATACTTATTTTCTACCATAATTTGCAAATAAATTAATAAAAAATCCTCCTTTTTTCCCTCATTTTGTCATAGTTGAAGTGTACCTATGATGACAATTACAGGCCTCTCTCAGCTTTTTAAGTGGGAGACCCTGTATGTTTTACATTGGTTATCTTGTTATTAGTCCCACCCTTCAGCTCCATTCAACCCCTCCCATCGATCTCTTAACACCATCCATTCGATTTGCCATATAGTTTTCAACTGTGCTGTGATGCTTCACAAAAGTACGGAACCTTTCTATTCTCAATCCATGTTTGTGTTAGTAAATAGCATTGTTTGCTTTCTGAATTGAGTTGTATCCCCATTGTGGATGTTTTATGTTGACTTTATTGTTCATTATTTTTTGCAGCATTATATCAAGTCAAATGTTTATTGTAAATGTGAAGCAGAATCAGTATTAGCAGCAGTGCAGTCAGTGAATCACATTGTCCAGAGGGACTGACATTGTCCAGAGGGACTGACAGAATTCTACAGTCCATTGTTCCATATGGTTAAACCCACACAGGTTGGTAGAAATAGGAATGGAAGAGCGTGTGTCTTTAGGGGTGCTGGGAGATGGTAGGGGTGCTGGGAGATGGTAGCTAGGTAAGCACTTTGTAATGGGTTGAGACAGACTGTGGATGGGTGTATCTGTGGGGTTGAGACAGACTGTGGATGGGTGTATCTGTAGGGTTGAGACAGACTGTGGATGGCTTGGCTGCCCTGCAACAGGCATGACTGCCTTGTCTGTGCCTCAGAGCTAGAGTCATGTGGTGCAGGCCCCTCCTCTCATCCTCCTCTCCTTCTATACTCCTTTTCTCCCTCTCCCCGTTTTCCCTCCATCGCCATGCTATTAATAGAGCCTACAGCCTCCAGAGGACCTACACAGGGGAGAGAGAGAGAGCAGAGAAAAGAGAAAAGAGGGAGCAAAGCAGGAATAAGGGTGGAAGCAGCAGAAACAGAGGATGGGGGAAAGAACAGGAGAGAGTGATGGGAGATGGAGCAGTAAGAGAGAGACAGGGAGTGGCTAGGAGGGGATGAGAGATGGGGTGTGGGGAGATAGAGACAGGGAGTGGCTAGGAGGGGATGGGAGATGGAACAGGAAGAGAGAGACAGAGAGTGGCTAGGAGGGGATGGGAGATGGAACAGGAAGAGAGAGACAGAGAGTGGCTAGGAGGGGATGAGAGATGGGGTGTGGGGAGATAGAGACAGGGAGTGGCTAGGAGGGGATGGGAGATGGAACAGGAAGAGAGAGACAGAGAGTGGCTAGGAGGGGATGGGAGATGGAACAGGAAGAGAGAGACAGAGAGTGGCTAGGAGGGGATGGGAGATGGAACAGGAAGAGAGAGACAGGGAGTGGCTAGGAGGGGATGAGAGATGGAACAGGAAGAGAGAGACAGGGAGTGGCTAGGAGGGGATGGGAGATGGAACAGGAAGAGAGAGACAGGGAGTGGATAGGAGGGGATGGGAGATGGAACAGGAAGAGAGAGACAGGGAGTGGCTAGGAGGGGATGGGAGATGGAACAGGAAGAGAGAGACAGGGAGTGGCTAGGAGGGGATGAGAGATGGAACAGGAAGAGAGAGACAGGGAGTGGCTAGGAGGGGATGAGAGATGGAACAGGAAGAGAGAGACAGGGAGTGGCTAGAAGGGGATGGGAGATGGAACAGGAAGAGAGAGACAGGGAGTGGCTAGGAGGGGATGAGAGATGGAACAGGAAGAGAGAGACAGGGAGCCCTCAAGGTCATCACTAAAAATCCAGCCAGCTGTCATCTCAGAGTCAGCCATCATCCCTATCAACCACACAGTAGGCAGCAACACCCACACCAACACCCACACCAATACTCACACCAACACCCACACCCACACCAACGCCCACACCCACACCAACACCCACACCAACACCAAAATCCACACCAACATCCACACCAACACCCACACCCTCACCAAAACCCACACCCACACCCACACCCAAACCAACACCCACACCGCTCATAACAACAAGCACACAGGCACAGGTTTAGGAATTCTTTACGATATCAACTTTATTTATGTTAATTTAAAGTAGTGATTGATGGCAGTCCATTTTCCAACCGAGGGGACACTGAAGCCTTAGCATCTTTAAAACCTCCATTGCTCATTTTTTTTATGGCTTTCAAAGTCCTGTTCAAAAGCAGTGAAGGTAATTGAAAATAGCCTGTTGTTTGACAAGCTGTAAAACCAGACAGAGCCATTATCAAAGCTGTTAAGAATCATGGATTACAATTAAGTTGCTGATAAAGTCACCTAGCTGCGAGGGAGCCCAGATGTGGTGGTGGTGGTGTGATGCAGAGCGGGGGCCTCCAGTTGTTAACATGACACCAGTAACCTCCTCCTGTCTGCAGAGCCAATCCCCCACTGAGACATAATTACAACCACACATAGCCTGCCTAACACACTTATCTGATTCTAGATTAAGCTACTTTGACACACTTAGCAAATTGAAATGCGTTATTATTTCAGTTTTCTGTTTGAAATTAGTCTGTCTGGCAAAGCAATGACTGGGGTTGGTATAATGTTGTTGTACATTGGTGAAGAGAGAGAGAGGGGGGGGGGGTTTGATTGGATACTAGATGGACATATAATACCTAGGACCAATCAGCTGCTGATTGGCTTTATTAACAGGAAGTGATGCAGATGATAGTTGTATTGGATCTATTGGACCCAGACAGTGAACCTGCTGGACAGTAGCTACAGTACAGGCTGCTGTAGCTACGGTCTTTATTGGCTAAATTCCCTAGCATGCATGGCCTTTGTGAGAAATGACTCAACTACAGTATAGCCTCTAGAGCTCCCCAACCACCAACCACCATTGGAAGGTACAAGCGTGAGTCTCTGCATGCACCCTGCCCCTGGCCTTCTGGGACTGAGAGATGGGGGAATGGGCTTACGTTACCACCCTACACCACCCTTAACCCTCTGGAGCCACTGTCACAAACCGTTGAGCTAGATGGTTTTATTTTCCATCCTCCATCCAATGGCTTCCATGTGATCCGTGCTTGGGAACGGGCTCAGGCATGTCACGCCAGGTCCAGTAGATAAGGTCTAGTGCTGAATGAAACAAGACAGAGGTAGCATCCCAAATGGCACCCTATTCCCTACATAGTGCACTGACCCATCTGGTCAAATTTAGTGCCCTATGTAGGGAATAGGGTGCCATTTGGGACTCAATGAGAGGATGTGGACATACGACGGGGTACAACTTGGTTCACTGCAATGTCATCGTCTCTGTAGCTCCATGTGCGATCCATGTGATGTGCCTAGGGGATGTTTCCAGGCATTATATCCCCTAGCATCTGATTCCCCTGATAGTTGTGTCAGCTGTAGCTCCTGGTTTTCATCTGTTCCTAAGTGCTAGCAGAACAGGTAATATATTCTTATAGTACAACGTGATTTTCTCCTCTGCTGTCGTGCAGTGTGTCGAGTCCTCCTTTACTTGACCTTGAAACGCTCCTCTCTGCTGCAGTTGAACATGCTCTTGTTTTATATGCAATGTAGAGTGGTGGTCAGCTGTGGGTCAGACTCATATCGTACCGCACAATGAATTATATCGACCAGGTAGAATATAAAGAAGCAGAACTGACCATAGAAACCATTACCCTCTCCTACTCTAGAAATAACCTAAATATCCTCAAGCTCCCGCAGAGCGTTGGCAGTCTAGTGGGGCTTTCTCCCAATTTAACCCTTTAATCATCAACCCAGTGAGCAAGCAGCAATCTGGGAATCATTAACTGACTGAAGCTACAGTGCAGCATCTGCAGTGAATCAGATAGTGGTAGCTACTTGACTCATCTGCAGTGAATCAGATAGTGGTAGCTACTTGACTCATCTGCAGTGAATCAGATAGTGGTAGCTACTTGACTCATCTGCAGTGAATCAGATAGTGGTAGCTACTTGACTCATCTGCAGTGAATCAGATAGTGATAGCTACTTGACTCATCTGCAGTGAATCAGATAGTGGTAGCTACTTGACTCATCTGCAGTGAATCAGATAGTGGTAGCTACTTGACTCATCGTGATCCAATACTTGTGTTGCATTACAGCTGTGCAAAGTGTTGGCAATTGCAGATAAATAAATCATTAGCAAACACATAAATCAGCTCATCAAGGATAAACTTGC